>NC_142884.1:49303036-49454552 GCF_051225735.1 Oryctolagus cuniculus | reverse complement strand
TTCTGTTCTGTCTGCTCCGTCCATTTGTTCGCCACTGACAATCTCTCTCAGTCAGTCCCTGGGAACATGGTCGCCCTCTGTGTCTCTGGCATCTGTCTGTGCAGAGGTCAGTGCGGCCTCTCCCTGTTCAGGCATCCTGGGTCCTCCCTGCTGGCCATTCTTACTCTGCAGGCCACTCTAGCCTTGGGACTCTGTAGAGAGCCCAGCTAGAATGACCTCCAGCTCTGGGGAGCCCAGAGGGCCACCAGCCACCGGGGATCTCAGCAGCTCTTCCATCTCTCATTTTTTCTCCCCTTCCCTCTGTCACTCTGAATTTCAAGTCTAGATAGATACAGAGAGAGAGAGTGAGAGAGAGAGAGAGAGAGAGAGATCTTTTCTAAAATTGAATGGCTCCATCAGTTCCCAAGACCTTGAAATGTTTCTGCACGAGTGGGGTTGGTATAAGGAGCTCCTGGTTCCCCACTTCCCAGGGTAACCACAGGGCTGGTGATGGTCCCTCCTCCCAGAGTGCATTGAGAGCTGAGTGCCCTGTTGTTTCCCACTGCCCTTCTAGGGCCGCCCCCAGGAAAGATGGTGCCATCAGGGGTGAGCTGATCACCACATGCCCGGACCTCCCTCATCCCCACACGAGAAAGGCAGGTGTGGAGCACATTGCTCGCCTCCCGGCACCCACCGTGGGCACGCTAGGGTAGCCACAAGTCCACATTGGACTGGTGACTACATTATCATAATGGACACTGTTCTGTGTCCTGCAGCAAAACTGCTCCCAGGGAGCCCTGCCTCTACTGCCTCCATGAGACCCTGCTCCCCACCTGAGCCAAGCACAGGGAAGACATCGATAGGTTTCACTCCATCAGAGTTCATCTGTGGGGGCAGGTGCTCCCCAGACACATGGGGACACATGTGAAGCCACCAAGAAGCTGTTTACAGTGGACCCAAAATTGTCAAGAGTGAGCAACAACTAGCACAAATCAACGCACAAATGGAGAACAGGTGGATGTAACCATAGGAATAATAAAGGGAGGGGGTTGACAGGAGCCAAGAGTTGGATCTGAAAGTCAAAGAGCCAGGGCATGTGGCAGCTTCCAGCAGCTGGAAGAGGCAGCAACAGATTCTCCATTGGAGAATTGATTGTTTAACTGAGAAGCAATGTGATAGAGAAGAAGAGACAGAGAAATTCCATGTGCTACCTCAGTCCCCAAAGGCAGACAGAACTGGACCAGGCAGAGCCAGGATCTGGGAACTTGTCCAGCTCTCCCACAAGGGTGCAGGGGCCCTCGCCAAGGCTGTCAGCTGCTGCCTCCCAGGCTCTTTGGCAGGAAGCTGGATCGGAGCAGAGTGGCCAGGCCTGGAACTTACATCCTGACATGAGACGCAGACGCCCCAGCAGTCACCTTAACTCAGGGCCCCCCCATCCCCCTCCCCCCCAGGACACTGTTTAGGCTTGCTCATCTAGGTTGTCCAGAGCACTAAATTCAGAGGCCTCATTTTGAGCAGGGAAGCCCCTGTGACTGACAGGTCTCTGCCGCCCTCTTGTGGGCAGTGCTGTCCAGCCACACCTGCTCTGCAGTGGTGCTGGCCTGTGCTGACAGCTTTGAGAGGGACCTCTGGCTCTCTCAGACTGGGCTCCTAGTTACTTGGGGCTGTTTGGGGGGAAGCTCCCACATCTTAGTCCTCTGTGCAACAAGACCAAGTGACGCTGGCCCGGGGGCCTCCCCAGACACCAACAATGAATTCATCTTGCTCCTGGCACCCAAGAAGGCCTTGGGGAACTCCTCCTACCCAGCACTGCTCTGTAAAAGGTCCGTCCTGTACCTCCCTCCTGGGCTGGTCTAAGATTCCTGAGTGAGGAAAATCCACTGTTTGCCCCGCATCCTCACACTCACTCTCCTCACCACACTGACAGCGGGGTCAGGGTTCTTTCCCCAGGCAGCAGTGTTCCCAGTGGACACCAACAGAAGGTCCTACAGCCTGACGCCTCCCCTGTCTGCCTGGAGATGGCGTCAGAGGCCCCCAGACTTCCCCTCATGCCCGATGCCAGCGGAAGGGCCCGGGGGGGTCACATTGAGCAGGTTCACGTTGTGCTGCACACCAACTTGTCTGTGTCTGGGGAGACGGCGCACACTCACGTGCAGTGAGGTACATGCAGCTGCTGATCACCTACAAGGTCCACCCGGGACAGCAGAGCCCAGGATCTAGTGTGAGCCCGTCAGCCAAGGCTGTGGACAGCTGCCCAGGGCAATGCAGTCTCACGGGCACAAACTCCACTTGTACCACTGTGAGGGACCCAGAATGCAGGCTCTGCTGGGTGTGGACCCTGGGACATCAGGACACATTGGGCTTGATCTTTGCTTGATGCTGGACTAACTGCAGCCCATGGGCTAAGGCTGCCCTCCCAGCTCGTGACACTGGACTCTAGCACGTTCTGAAGTTGTCCTGGAGAACCACAAGGAAGAAGATGGGGGAACCAGGTCAGTCCAAGCCCCCCACCCCGGGAAGTGCCCTGCAGTGACCTGTGCTTCTGACCACCCGGCTCGATACCCAGCGTCCCCGTGCCCTCCCTGCCTCAGGTCAGTCCTGTGTGAGAAGGGCTCACAGAACACAGGGCAGCACTTACCTGTCCAGTTTATGATGAAGATCGCTGCAGAGAAAGAGGCGTCCACAGCCGAGCCTGCAGAGGGGAGAGGCGCGGGGCTTCTGCCCTCCCCGGGGAGCACCACCCTCCCAGCGCCTCCTGTGTCCAGCAGGTTCTCCAGGCTCTCCATGGAGGCTTCCTCGGGCAGCATGACCACCAGGTCACTGGGACTGGTGGGGACCTCAGCCCACCAACTCCCAACCCCTCAACCCTGCCCGCTCTTGAAAAGAGATGGAGAGTTCCAACTGCACTGGGAAAATTGGATGGAGCCCTGGACTCCTGGCCTCAGCCTGGCCCTGTCGGGGCCTTTGTGTACTAGAAGATGGGAGATCTCTATTTCTTTCCCTCTCTCTCTCTCCCCCTCTCCCTCTCCTTTTTCCTCTCCCTCTTCCTCTCTCTCTCTCTCCCTCTTCCTCTCTCTCTCTCTCTTTCTCTTCCCCTGCTCTGAAATGAATGTTTTTAAAGACACTTATAGGAGTGTGTTAAGGACAATGTGTCAATAAGGGTAAGAAGGGAAGAAATCACAGACACATTTCTTATTTAAAACAGACTTTATATTTTATCTGAGAGGTAGAATTACAGAGTTGGGAGGAGAGAGTAGGAGAGAGAGAGAGTGAAGAGGGAGGGAGGGAGGGAGGGAGGGAGAGAGAGAGAGAGAGTCTTCCATCCACTGGTTCACTGCCCCAAATAGCCACAATGCTGGAGCTAGATGGAACTGAAGCCAGAAGCCAGGAGGTTCTTCCAGGTCTCCCACACGGGTGCAAAGACTCAAGCACTTAGACCAACTTCCAGTGCCTTCCCAGGCCATAGCAGAGAGCTGGATCAGAAGAGGAGCAGCCGGAACATGAACTGGCACCCATATGGGATGCCGGGGTGGCAGGCAGAATCTTATCCTAACACAGCACAGCACCGGCCTCGTACGTTTCTTATTATGTCACACCCCACCTTCTTGTGTCCCTCTGGCCACAAACCACTTACAGCAAAACAGTGAACAACTCCCAGGGCCCTGCCCACTATGGAATCCTTTGTCTCTCACCACGCACACAGTGCACCCACTCCCTGTAGCTCAGTGCCCTTGATCCAGCGGTGACGCCCTGAGGGAGGCTGATGCAGACCCCAAGCTGGTGCTGAGCAGCAGCCCCTCCCAGGCTCAGGAGCAAACACACGTTGTCCTTGTCAGGTTGGGGACGGTTTGTCCTGTACCCGCCATTCTTGGATGCACCCTCTAGTAACAGTCTGATCACACGGCTGCGCCCCTTTAAACTCTCGGAGCTGACGACTCCTCCTGGGCAGACTCCTATACCCTCAACAGTTCCTGCCTCGTCTGCTGTCGCTTTGGTTTCTCTCACTATCGAAGGTTTTGCTAAAGACCCAGTTCAAGTGCACCTGCTATGGGGAGCCTGCTCTGATCCCCCAGATGGGCCTTGTGCGTGGTTTCTCTGCTGGGGTGCGAGGTGGCCTTGTCTCACCTGCCTCTGTAAGCCAGGCATCCGCTGAGGGCCTGCCCCGTGCCAGGTTTGAGTAAGGACATGGTTGCTGCCTCTTGTCCCAGAAGCTGCTGGTGCCCAGAAGTGTCATTCAATATATTGTGATGAGAGCAGTGACAGGGGAAGGTTAACAAAGACTTTTCTTTGAGGGTGGAAACTTGAGAGATAATATCAGAGAGAAGGAAAAGGCAAAAGATGACACTCGTGGGGTGAAGAACAAGTGGCGGATTGCACCTGACATGGGTTGACTGGAGCCAAGAGGCTGTGAGCAGAGCGGAGGTGGGCTGGGAGCTTGGATTGACCCTAAGGCCATTGGGGAACCACTAGAGAACTTTCCAGGAGCACGTATACAGTTGGTGCTCAGTAACTGACTTCTTATGAGCACACTACCTGCCTCCCCAGCCAATGGGTGTTCCTTGGGGATGCTGTATTCCTGTTGTGTTTGCTAGCTCCTTCCTAGTACTTGGTGGGGCTAGGGTTTGGACGGATGACTCACCTAGATAAGACACAACCATGACCTTTCCTTCCAGACAGGAACTTCTTTCCAACCCTGGCTCAGGAGGGTCCACCGGCCCTGAGCAGTGTCCAGAGAGCAGAAACCCCAGTGCTCACTGCTTCCTTCAGCCTCTGCTTAGCAGCAGGAGCGTGGTGCTGCCACCTGGTGGACACGGACCGCGTTCTCTCTTAACCCGCTTCCTCCATGGATGCTGAGGTGCCCTCTTCTGCAGGGCAGAGAACAGAGAGGTTGTAAAGGCAGAATTGTGCTCTGTGGACACTTCCGCCCGCGGGCTCAGAGGAGCCTCTGTGAGGCCGGCTCGGGTCCGTGTGTCCTCTGCCTGCAGTCAGGAGAGTAAGTGAGCTCAGCTCGGACCTCAGGACGTAGGAGGACTCTTCCAAATGTACTGGACCATAGAAGTAAAGATAAGTGTTTCTGCTTAGGACACCTGCGTCCCATCCAGGAGTGCCTGGAGCTGCGTCCCAGCTCAGCTCCCGGGTCTGGCTTCCTGCTAAGGCAGACCCTGGGAGGGAGTGGTGGTGGCCCAGGGAGCTGTGTTCCTGCCACCCTTGTAAGAGCTGGGGACTGAGTTAGCTGTTCTCAGCCTTGGTCCTTCCCCGCCCCTGTCACTGAGGGCGTCTGGGGATGGGAACTGTGTGCGTGTGCATGTGTGTTTCAGTCTTTCTGATTGGGATTTCTTCCCCTGTCCAAGTAGAGTGTCACCACCTCACACACACAGCCCAGATGCTCGGCTCCCGAGGCTCACGGCCAAGGTCGGGCTGGCAGTTGGCCATGTAGAATCCCAGGGGCTCCAAATGGAGGAACTTGGGGATTGTGCGCAAGAGACCTGGGCTACCATGAGGTCAAGATCCCCAGTGGCAGAGCTCCCGTGTCGGGCAGCAGGCTCATCTCTGTTCTGCTCTAAACTTCCTGAAAGCTGCTGACGCAGACTTCTCACTGCTGGCCCTTGGGCCACCTCCCACTACCTTTCAGCCTTCAAATACACAAGGGTGCTAACCGCATTGCTATTGGGCAATACCTCCTGTATATGGGTGTCGCCATCTCCTTGCTGCCTTGCAGTGAAAATGTTTCTCTGAGGGTGGGCTTCTGTCCTGGGAGTTAAGGCATCCCTGGCACAGAGGGTAAAGCTGCTGCCTGCAGTGCTGGTGTCCTATCTGGGCACCAATTCGAGTCCCAGCTGCTGCACTTCTGGTACAGCTCTCTGCTATGGCCTTAGAAAGCGGTAAAAGGTTGCCCAAATCTTTGGGCCCCTGCACCTGTATAGGAGACCCAAAGGAAGCTCCTGGCTCCTGGCTTTGGATTTTTGCAGCTCTGGCCATTGTAGCCATTTGGGGAATGAACCAGGAGATGGAGAATCCGCCCCCCTCCACCGCCTCTCTTTCTCTTTCTGCAGCTCTGAATTTTGAATAAAAAAATTTTTAATAAATAAATCAAAAGCATTAGTTACAATGCCTGTGTCAGGTATGGAGCACCAGGCTCTGACCCAGGTGCACTCCTGACTGCAGCTTCCTGCAAACACACATCCAAGATGATGGCCCATGAGCTGGGTCCCTGCCACTCACACGGAGACCTGAACTCAGCTCCCAGCTCTAGGCTTTGGCCTGTGGTAGGCATCTGGGGATGAAACAGTGGACAGGATCACTCTCTCTCAGAAACATAAATTTAAAAAATAAAATAAAATAAAATAAAAGAAGAATTCCAGGATGCGTGTCTCTTCCCCAAAGGGTGGCAGAGCTGAGGTCTCAGGGCCTCAGAGTGAGTGGTGTCCTTCCCCGAGGAGTCAGTCCGGGAGCCCCAGTCCCCTTGAAATTCAGCCCTAGAGAAGGGGCAGGGGCGGAATACCACAGTGAAAGCAGACGGCTAAACCTGCCCTCACTTTCAGTGGATTTTATGAAATAAAAATGTATCCCGATCTCAGGGACAGAATCCTCCCCAGTCTCTTGTCTGATAGGAGATACAAGTGTCGTAAAACGAGGTATGTGGGTGACAGGTGGGCCACCCTGACCAGAATATCTGTTTTGCACACAGCAGACTGGTCATAGGGACACCGCTCCTGTCACAAAGCCCGCAGCATCTTACGGCTGCCGCAGACAGCACTCATACGCCATCACCAGGCACTTGGCACGAGAGCAATCTTTATTGTTCTGCACACCTATTTCCTCCAAGAGGAGAACAACTTTGAAATAAAATGTAAAGCAGACATAGGAATTGGCAATGACAGTGGGACAGTCCATGACACAGAGAGGACACGGCTGAAGCAGAGACGTGGGCGTGAGGTGGGCACACAGACGTGACTTTGCATCAGGTGTGGTGGGGGGTGGTGGCTTCTATGGTGGCAACATCAGCTCCGCTGCCCGCCTGCTGAGTGTGGATCCTGGGACTTACGGTGGTGTGGCACAGTCACCCTCCAGTTCCTCCAAACAAACCTCAAACACAAGGGTTGGCATTTTTAAAAACACAAGTACTTCTGACACCAGACGAGGAAGGATCTGCAAAAGGGTGGGACTGTGTGTCCAGGAAAAACACAAATTCCAGGATAGAACTCTGGCTCCACAGCTCGCTGGCCACAGGGTCGCTTGGGACAGTCCTGCCAGAAGCATCGTGCCTCCTCCACGGTGAATCCAGCACAAGTCAGGGCTGGATGGGACCTTTGATCACTGATCCAAGCCCTGATGTTCCACAGACCCGTGAAGCTCAGGGAGATGAAGCCCCTTCCCCAGGGCACCCAGCTGGGCAGCCACAGACCCAGAGCTGTGCAGCTCCTGATGGTGCGCTGTTTGTACTACACCTCACACCCTCTCTGTTCCTCCTCATCCCTGACTTTCCAGGGAAATGAGCAAACAAATGAGGTGAGTTCCGTGGGCTTTTTTTTATCTAAGAAATGACTTCTTCGGTAAGATGCTTCAGTCTCCCATGGCCCAGGCCAGAATACCCATATTAGGGCAAGAGATTGGCTCCGTCCTGGGTGTGAAGGCAGCACCGGCGCTGTTGGTCAGCAGGGAATTTGGTAAAAGCCAGCAGCTCCCTCCCCTTTGTCTCATTTGCATGCAGAACGGAGGCAGGCAGGGTGGGTGCTGGACACCTAGTCGGGGGCTGCACACTCACGTGATGGTCTGAAGCAATTTACATGTCATGGAAAATAACCATTCCCTTAAAACCTGGTAAAATATCAAAGTGCCACGTGTGATATACAGTACCCAGGTGCACCCTAGGCCGGGGTGAGCTCTGCTATTAACAAGGGGGGAGGGGCACACAGCAGAAGTGGAGCTTTAGCCAGGACAAAGCCGGGATCCATCCTCATCTAGCCTGGGTGGAAAGGCACAGCCACACGGCCCCAGGCACACCAGGGGAGCTCGCAGGGCTGTCGGGGTGCCCCCACTCTCCCAGGGAGCCAGGACCCCCCACCCTACCCCAGACTCAGGTCAGCACCGTGGCAGTTGTTTGGTGTCAGCTAGCACCGCATCTCCCATGCCCTCTGGGATGAGAGGCTCTGCATGCGGAAGGGCCGCACGCAGCTGGCCAAGAGGAGATGGTGGCTGTCCGTTCCCCAGTACGAGCAGGCAGCTCCACCTTCTCAGGCCCCGGTTTGAGGACTTCACGTTTCATCACAGGAGAGCAGCTGACCCATTCCCGCCCTGGCTGGCAGCTACAGGAGAATAGACATCCTTTTCCTTCCTTCCTTCCTTCCGCCCACGCTCGGCTCTCTGCTGAGAAAGAACCTTTTGGCCCTCGAGTGCATTTTGTGTTCATGACAGCCCTGGGTGGGGTGAGGATATTGTGCAGGGGATCCCCGAGTGCTCCGGGGAGAGTCAGAGGAGGAGAATCAAGGGTCTGACTCGATCCCTTAGGAGCTGAGAAACCTTGAGCAAGAGGGGCTGCCGATGCTGGGCCTTGGTCTTTTCATCTGGGGAATGGGGAGGTGGAAGCCAGATGGGAGTCGTGGTAGGCAAAGCTGATCTGCTGAGAAAAATTAAAACTGTAACAGCCAGGAAGGAGTGAGCACTCACGGGAGGATTCCAAGTCGCTAGCAGGGCCCAGACCCCCACCTGCTGGGTCCACTGCACTGGAAGCTCTTGGGCCTCGCCTGTCCCAACAATCTAAGACACTTGCCACTCAGGCTGCCACAGCCTTGCACTGGATTCTTTATGTGGAGAGAGCAAGGGTGTCCTGATTTCCCCTGTTGTCCCTAAAGAATGGCCTATGGCCACTGACTCAGCGGGGAGACCTGAGGGCCCACAGAGATAAAACCATCTACCTCCCTGCTGCAGGTGGCCCCACCTAACCCTTTCTTGCACACCCTGGGGCTCTGTGGCATCCTTGTTTTAGACAAAACACCTGCTCCCCATATCACATTCCCGAGTGGAAGTGAAGTGGCCTCTTCTTTTGGCCTATTTTTTTTTTGGACTGAGATTCTGAAATAGAGGATCCCACAGTCATAATAAGAATCAATGAGAGCCCAAGGGAACTCTAACCATAAACAGAAATTTCAGGTAGATGGCACCAATCACCAAATCCCAATTTCAGTTACTGAGCGAAAACTAACTACCGCCAGAGGGCAGCACTTGCAAGCCTGCTGCAGAATAAACCTAGTGATTCTCTAAACCCTGTTCTATCCACTGAGAATTTGTCCCCTCAACCTGAGTGAGTGCGTGGCTATGTGCTTGGTCCCCCCTCCCCTCCGTGGTGCCAAATCCAGTCCATGAAGAGACCAAGGGAAGTTACAGGGTTAACTCCGCTTTGCTCAGGATCGATCTCAGTGCTGGGCGGATTCCCGGGAAGACTTTATGAATAGGAAATAAACACGAGGTGACAACAGGCTGCCCATGGGCACCCAGCTGGCATCACGAGGACAGAAGAGAACCCCGGCGAGGGGACACGCATCTGGCATTGCGGGGTCCCTGCCAAGGTCTCAGGGACTACAGGTAGACTCCTGGGCCTCACGTGCATGGTTCAGCAAGGCCGGCACGTGACCTTGGTCTGCTGTGGTCCCTCCATGGCACCTGCTTTCAGTGCTTCATCTACATCCTTCCCCTTCACCCCCATGGTGCTGGATGGACGATGGACCCTCTGACTGCCAGGACCCAGAGGAAGCTTCCAGAACACGCTCAATCCAAACTCGGGTTAGCCAGAGTAGAAATTAACCATGCAGATGTCTGCTTAAGATCCTTAAAGTCTCTGCCCACTGAGATCACCTTAGGGACATCTGCATCCAAATTCCCAGACCGAGGCTCGCAGACCAGGGCATGGACGAGGGTGGGCAAGAGAGGGAGGGCTTGCAGGATCCCCCGAATTCAGTCGGGCCGTTGGTTTGCTCTTTGCTTGTTTTAATTTTCTGGCGTTGGCCCAAGCCTTGCCTCTGACTCGATGGCCTGACAGTTTGTTCTATGGCCCAAAGGACAAGTCAGCATGCTTAGGAACTGTGCCCTGTGTGCAAGCAGGCTCCCACGGTACTGGGACCTCCCCGTAACCAAATGGGAGACGAGGTGGGCAAAGCCACTCTGCTGAGAAAAGTCGTCTCTCCCACTCCCCCCTTCCCTGTCCTCCACGTCACAGCCCCCAGGCCAGAGAAACGGGAGACGAATGAACACAAACCAGAGTCACTATGTCATTTGGAACTGGGCAAAGAGGGCGAGGGTTTGGGGAAGGACGTCTTCCAGGAGGACAGTCCTAAGACAGAGTCCGGGGCGGGAGCGGAGCCGATGCCGCTGACCTTGACACTAGCCCGGCGCCGCCTCCTCCCCCTCCGGCCAGGTTCAGATAGCCAACCAGTGTTGCAACTGTGGAGAGAGACAGCAAGGGCTTGAGTCCAGGGCTGGGGCAGGCTGGGTCGGACGGATGGAACCAAGGGGCAGGAGGAAGCAAAGAGGAGGCGAGAAAGGACACCCTGCCCCCCCAACATGACTCAGAGGTCATTCAGTCGCTTCCTGCCTTGCCACTGAGCACCCCCAATGCACTAAAGGAAGCGGCCCAAAGTCATATTTCAAGACCTACGGGGCAGAGAGCCTGTCCATCCCCTAACTGGGCCTTTGCAAGGGTAGGACCTGGTCATCTTGCTACAGATGGAGCTACTGCTCTTCCTTCAAGATAATCCTCAGGCTCCTTTGGTGACACCCCAGTGACAACTCACAGGGGTGAGACAGTTGTAGGGATGTCTGGACAACTGGCAGCCCGGGGCCAAGGAGCAGGGAGGCTATGAGGCTGGAGACAGAGGACAGGCCCCTCCCCTCCCTCCCCTCTCCCTAGGCTCCAGCCTACAGCTGCTCTGACTGCTGGTACTCAGCAGGGAGTGGCCAGAGCCCACCCCAGCCCCCAGGCAGCAGCGCAGGAGGCCTCTACCTGGAACTGCTTGACATCCCTCTGGGCCACCAGGTGGTGCTCGTTCTCCGGTGTGATGCCATAGGCCAGTCTCTGTGAGGACAGAGAGGGGGAGGAGGCCTCAGCTTGGCCAGGGCCACGTTCCCAGCCACCCCACGACACCCCCCCACGAGGGCCACCTATGTTAGGCCCTGCATTCGCACACAGACGGCACCTTGTTTCTGGAGCTGAGTCGTTCATCCAGAGTATTTACTGACCCACCTGTGGAGGAGAGGGTCAGACACCTGGCCAGGCCATCAAACCCACGCCAGGGCGCCTCCCAACTATGTCTACAGGAGGCGCTGCAGTGAGAGCCCAGGCTGCACCTGCCCTGTGTGGGCGCAGGGAGCGCCTCCCGGGAGCCAGCATGGGCAGCCACACAGGGCAGGTGTTCGCCAGCGGCAGCTGATCACCAGGGCAGGGGAGACCCTCTCACTCCCAAAGTGTGAGGAATGAGAAAGCTCAGGTCCTGCTTCCCACACCTAGGATGGGCTCATGGAAGGCAGCGCCTCCTCCTCAGGACACAGGCTCAGGGGCAGGAAACCTAGGACAGGGAACAGGGCTGGGCAGGCGGCGCTGGGAGTGCACCTGCCTGGGACCCTCTGCCCTGCGCTCCTGCCTGGCTCCCTCCCTCCTTCTCTTCACAAGGCTCCCTGGGCTCCTCAGAAGGGTGGGCCTCCTGTCTCATGCCTGGGACACTGCCCAGAGCACACTGCGTCCTCCGTAAATCCCCAGAAGACACTGGATAACGGAATGAGGGATGCAGTGTTGGCTTTGCCAAGTCGGGGTGTGGGGAAAGACCATCTCTGTAAGTGTATAAAAGAAAAGGGATTTAGCAATCAAATAATAAGAAGGACATAGAAGAGTAAGGGATGGCACTGGTAGACACATGTGTAAATATTTACATGTGTGCATATCTGTGAGAGAGAACTTCAAAAAGTTCATGGAAATGGAATTAAGAGATCACGTTATTTTGGTGCAACATTTTTGAAATGCAGGCACAGTATTTTTATAATATACAGTTTCCATGACATTTTTGAAGTCTTTCATATGCATGGATTTCAAACATTTGTTGCACCAAAATAAACTTCTCTTTTAATTCCATTTTCCATGAACCTTTTGCAATCCCCTTTTAGCTGTCTACTTACCTATCTATCTGTAAATGTATGATGTATACATGTCAAAGAAGAAAATATAGGGGCCGGCACTGTGGCATTGCAGGTAAAGCTACCGCCTACAGTGTCTGTATGCCATATGGGTGCCAGTTCGAGTCTCGGCTGCTCACTTCTGATCCAGCTCTCTGCTATGGCCTGGGAAAGCAGCAGAAGATGGGCCAAGTGTGTGGGCCCCTGCACCCACGTGGGAGACCAGGAAGCTGCTCCTTGCTCCTGGCTTCAAGACATGGCTGCATCCTTCCGTCTCAGCCCCAGCAGGAGTGATTTGGGGGACCGCCTCCCACCGCCTCCCCTCCACCTGGCCCACAGCTCACCTCCCAAAGGGAGCCGGGAATGCTGAGGAACTTGTAGATGACGTAGGAGGGGACCAGCACCATGGAGGAGAGGGCGATGCCCCAGCCCATCCAGTTGGCCCAGGGTGGGAAGACATAGTCATCATAGGTGAGCGGCTTGAAGTTGACGATGCTGACCACCACCACAAACTGCAGGAGACCAGGTGGGGGGGGGGAGGGAGCGAGAGGAGGTGGGGGAGAGGAGGGAGCGAGATGGGGCGGGGGAGTGGGGGAGGAAGAGACCCAGAGAAGGGTGAGAGGAAAATAAGCAGCGGTGAGCCAGGTGCATTATGGGAAGGAGGGGAAGAGAAAGAATTCCAGAGCAAACAGTCACACAAGGAGGCAAAGACGGCAGGGAACAAAAAGGGGGGGAGCAGCAGCAGCAGGTGACCCAGAGTTGGCACATAGCACCCCAGGGACCTGGCCCCAGACTTGAGGCCTCTGCTAAGGTGGTAGCTACCAGGGTATCAACAGGGCTTGGCACATGGGTGCCCCATCTGCGTGGCCAGGGCACCCAGCACCCCCTTCCTTGAGAAGCAAGTACAGCCACCCCGTCCCCACCCTGGGCACAGCCCCCGCCACCCAGGGCCCCCGGCTTGATGCTACCCACCAGGAGGAAGGCAGGGCTGACGAACTTCCAGCACAGTCTCCAGTACAGGCCCGGCTTAAACCCCATCATCTGCTGGATGTCGTTGCTGAACCTGTCCACACCTGGGCACACAGAGGGCACTGGGACAGCGGCCCCCTGCTGTCCTCCCATGAGATTCTGGCCCCAGGTAGACAGGAGGGCAATGGGCCAGGATATTGACACCCTGGGACTAGGAGACCCGGGGACAAGCACTTTGCTGATGGAGACCAGGACAGAGGACAGCTCCAGGACAGTGAATTTGAGGGAAATGAGAGCCAGAGCCAGGCCGGCCCGACTACAAGGCCTGGCTTCTTCCTCTTGCTCACTGTTTCTCTGAGAATAACAGCCAGTGTGTGCACTCAGTCACCGTGTGCACACGTATATGTGTACACGTGTGTATGTGCCAATCTGAGAACAGAAGTCTCGTTCGGATGCTGCCATCTCTTTCTGGGTCGTATGGCAGGGTAAGACCAGAACTAACACTTGAGCATCACAATGAATAATTGCAACACGTTGGACCATTTGCCCTGGGAATGGGAAGTCCCTTGACATCTCCAGGCACAAGGGCTCCAGGAGGCCTGGGTGGCAACACTTGGCCGCACACTCACATACCATAAAACCAGGACACCCCGATGGCTTCCATCAGCACGGCAAACAGGATGGAGGTGCCCGCCGCAAAGGTGTCCAGCAGAGTCACCACATAAATTCCTCCCTGGGGCACGGAGAGAAAAAGCTGAGACCACCTGTGCCTGGAGGTGGGCACTCTGCTGCATCCATGCATGGATCTCACCTGGGCCTGTCCACCTGCTCAGCACCCCCTGAGAAGGCGGTATGGTCCACAGCCCTCACCCATTTGCCTTCTAGCCAAGGCCTTCAGGAGACACAGGCTCTAGAGGAGTGTGTCAGCCACTGAAGAGTGACATGGGTTTCCCAGGGGATTTTGCTGCCCCCAAATCAAGACGCAGTTAGCAGAGTTGCCTGGAAATATTCAGGCTCAGGGGTGAGAGAGACAGCTGAGGTCGTATCTTAGGGGAGCAGGCTACAGGGCGAGGGTGGGGTGATGCCGGCTCTGCCAGTGGTGGCCCCTGAACTCAGCCAGGTCCTACCGGCCCCACTTCTGCAGCTGAGAATGTCTACTTTTAGGGAAAGGCAACCTCAGGAGCCCCGGGTGATCTAGGGCCCAGCCCCTCCTCACCTTGGTTATACAAAACAGGGCCAGGAGGAAGGTACCAATGGTGACGGCAAGGGTGAAGAGTTTCCGGTGTCGCTTCAGGACCTGGAAGTCGTCAGCCAGGCCCGTGATGACGGCCTCCATGCCTCCCATCTGGAGGGGACCAGGTAGGAAGGGGGTACAGGAATGAGGGTCTCCCTGGATCTCAGTCTTAGGCCTGGGTTACCTCGGACCTCCAGCATCCGGGGGCTCAGGCAACCCGGCTGCTGCCTCCCCTCCCGTCTTCCTCCCCCTCCTCTCCTGCATGAATGCCTTGTTCCCACCCAAACTCAGGAATCATGTGGGAGAGGTGCAGGATTCACTCCTGTCTGCCTCTATTCCACACGCTCCTCTGTCTTGCCCGAGTGGGTACTGATAAGCTGATCAGAAGGCGAGCAGGTAAAATCCAGGACACTCGTGTACTGTGTTTGCATGAAGAGCTTCTAAGGGTGGGAACTTCAGACAAAGATTTCTGGCTGCCTTTCTAGTTAGGAGGCAAAGCGGTCATCTCAAACTCCAGGCTCTCAGGGGCTGGAAGGGTCTCACACCCCAGGGCCACAAGAAGAATGCATTCCTCATCGGCTCCTGCGTGGCAGACAAGAAGACTGCGTGCCACGTGCTCCCCTTCTCTCCTCTGGGCAGACATTATACGAATCAAAATTGATGTTCCTCCCTTTGAGCCTGGAGGTGACCCAAGAAGCCTTCTCAACACACGGCTCCTGGCAGATCTAGCAATTGAAAGGCAAAGGCAATGAGAGGAAACCCATTTGCCAGCCCCACCTTAAGACTTTCTGCAGGCCGGCGATACGGCTCACTAGGCTAATCCTCCGCCTGCAGCACTGGCACCCCCGGGTTCTAGTCCAGGTCGGGGCACCGGATTCTGTCCCGGTTGCTCCTCTTCCACTCCAGCTCTCTGCTGTGGCCCAGGAAGGCAGTGGAGGATGGCCCAAGTGCTTGGGCCCTGCACCCACATGGGAGACCAGGAGGAAGTACCTGGCTCCTAGCTTCGGATCGGTGCAGCACGCCAGCCGTAGTGGCCATTTTGGGGGTGAACCAACAGAAGGAAGACCTTTCTCTCTGTCTCTCTGTCTCTCTCTCTCACTGTCTAACTTTGCCTGTCCAAAAAAAAAAAAAAAAAAAAAAAAAAAAAAAGACTTTCTGTAAACTTCTAGGCATGGTGTACTACTAGGGATGGCACAGAGAACGGTGTCAGTCAATCTGGTCTTAGATGTGTGTAAAGTAAAAGGACCTTAGAAGCTTTGTGTTGATTGTTGATGATGAAATGCAAAGGGAAAGCACTGGGTTGGAGAACAATACTCTGTGTCCTCTCCAAAGCCAAGCTGTAAGCAGGAGAGTGAGTGGCTGGTCTATCCGAAGATCCTTCTGCTCTGGCATCCTGTGATACCAAGGGGTCCCTATGAGTTCCCAGCTTTGGCCTAGACCTTAAGTTTCTGAGTGGGGACTCATTTCCTTGTCTGTGTGTCAAGAGGGCCTTCTGGAAAGTACTCATCCTGGGTGCCAGTGGTTGGAACTTCAGACTGAGCACTGTGTGTGTGTTGGGGAGAGGGGGAGAGTCGGGGCAGTGGGGTGGGGGTGGGGCTTCCTGAGTAAGGTCAAGGTCACTCACTGAGCTGTCAAAGCCCAGAGCCAGAAGCATGATGAAAAACACGATAGCCCAGAAGGTCGATCCCGACAGGGTAGAAATGGCTTCTGGATACAGGATGAACACTAGGCCAGCTCCTAGAAGAAACATCAAGGACCTCATCAATGTCTGGGACCTTCTGGCTGAGCTGAAGATGGGAGCCAAGTCAGCTCCAGCACAGCCCCATTCTGCTTGGTCAGCCACAGGGGGCAGCACAGGCCAAGGGCCTGATGGCGACCGATGAAGTCAGCACAGATTGGCAGTTCCCCTGAGCATCGACGAGCCAGGCGAGAGAGCAGTATCTGTCCTGGACAGCTGCAAGCTCCTTGCTGTGACCTCCACCTCACCTCCTACACATCAGAAGGGAGCCACTCTTATCCTCAAAAGCTTGAGGTCCTTCATAATCCATTAGAGGGAGCCACGCCCCAGGTCATAGCTTCTTTGTGGCCAACGAATATGATAAGCCCTAGGAAAGGACCTGGTCTCCAGAGCTGGGTTGAATGATGGCACCATTGCTCCCTTTCTGGGGGACTTTGGACAACATTCTTAGCCTGAGTCTCAGTTTTCTTATCTTTAAAGTGAGTCTACCAAGCTTGCCTCATAGCATTGTGAGAACTAAGTGAGGTATGTCACTGTAGCTGCCCCCACCCAAACTGAGATGGAGGCTTGGGCCCCGATGCAGCTGTGTTGAGAGGTGTTGGGGGCCTTTCAGGGGTGATTAGGTCATGAAGAAGGACTAATCCTTTTCTGGCAGGAGTGAGCTCTTGCTCTGGTGGGACTGCGATGGTTACCACGAGCATGGGTTGGTACAAAGAGAGGTCATGTGCTTGGCCCCTTCTGCATGCAGCTGTTTCCCTTCTGCTTCTCTGCCATGGGTTGAGCAGCCCATGTCCATCACTGGGAGCTAAACAGATGTTGGCACCATGCTCCTGGACCTCTAGGACCATGAGTTAAATAAACCTCTTTTCTTGACAAGTCCCCCGGTCTTAAATATTCTGTTATAGCTGCAGAAAATAGACCAAGACAAATGTCAAATGCTTAGAATAGGAACTGGTACCAAGTAGACATTCCAAACTATGTTCCTCCTAGCCTGACTCAGAGGCAGGTTCCATAACATATCCAGAGCCAAGGGTTTACTGGAATTTCTACCAACATCAGTCTCAAGAGAAAGTCCACCAAATGGGTGGTTTGGAAAACTCCCTGGCCAGCCCTTATAATCCTATTGTCACAAGAAAGCTGTACTGGCCAAGAATGAGACGGCTTTCTCAGCTCCTTCCTCAGTAGGCTGGGCCCAAAGAGGTCTGCACACCCACCTTCAGTGGCAACGTCCTCAATGTTGACCTTGTGTTCATGAGCCATGTAACCAAGGATGGAGAAGATGGCAAACCCAGAGAAGAAGCTGGTAACACAGTTGATGGTGCTGGTCAATAGGGCATCCCTGCGGGAATGAAGCCCTGTTAGTTCAAGTCACTTGACTCCCCCCTCAACCTTTCCCATGGACCACTGACCATCCATGGAACCTGCAGTCTGACCCCAGCCTCAAATGCCTCCTCCCCCTTTAGTTGTCCTGCTTATAGGGACCCCAGTGCCTCACCATTGCTGGGTCAGCACCTGCTAGTGTAGAAAATAGGTTGGCAGTGTATGGGTGGAACAGTTTGGTATCAGAGTCCTGCATCAAATGCCTAGCAAGTTGAGTCCCTGGTTCTTTATCACATTTTTCATGGCTGCACAGTACCTCCAAATGCCTCGCCCCAGCATTTCAGAGCTTGGCTAAGACAACCCAATCTTCCTTCTGGGCTGATTTCCTATTACTCCCACCAGATAGTCTTTGAACAGACCAAACCAGTCAACTTTCCATTCACTGCTTCATGCTATTCCCTGCCCCATGCATGCTGTACACTCCGTGTCTGCTGTCATGATCCCAACTATTCTCCCAGGATCACTGGCAGCTCATCACTATCTCCTGCTGGTCTCCTGCTAGGGGCCAACGATCACCCCATTTCCTCACCTCCCTCTAGCTGTCCCACTGGTATACATGCACCCTACTCTATCTTGTACCAAAAGTACTGTGTTTCTGCATTAAGCCTCAGATGGGCAGTGATGGAGGTGGCTCAAACCTGTGCCCATGTCCGTAGTCTTCACCACACTGAGCCTGCAGAAGGCGGCATTAATGCTTAGTCATCCAAACCAGAGCACAGTCTCCCAACGCCCTGTCTGTCCTGAAGTTTTACCCCTGACCCTACCAGGTCCTCACCACCCTCATTATTCCACCCCCATCTACCTAGACATCTAAGGAACACAACTAGGAAGTGCTGCCTGTTCTGAAAACCAGAGAGTGCTCCTCTATCTTAGCCACTCTTCTCTATGATCTTCCAGCACTAGAAACTCCAGCTTTCCCAACTCTGCACCTTACATATGTTTAAGAGGCATCCAGAAATGAAATGTGTTCATCAGGACCCCATGGGCCATGTCAGATTTCACAGAACCCCCAGGATAACTCACACACACACACACACACACACACACACAAAACTGGGTTGTTCAAGGACAGCTGTGACCCTGTACAGAATTCCCACCCCCAGGATTTAGTTGAACTTTCCAGAACTCTGAAATGGAGCTTACCTGTAACAGTTGTTGTCAAATTTGTTGTAACTGGCAAATGCAATCAGGACTCCAAATCCAGCCCCCAGGGAAAAAAATATCTGGGTTGCAGCATCAATCCACACCTGAAACCAGCAGACTAGAGCCATCACCCTCAGCCTCCTGCAGAATGGGACCACCTTACTGCTCCAGAAGGGTGGGGGAATCCTGGGGGATGCTCTTAGACCTGAGGAAATGGGGTCTGAACCAGAGACAGGTAAGGTCTCTCTACCAACTCCACTCCAGGGAAAGAGTGAGGTCTCTCTGGCAGTTCCTGGCCTCAGGAAGACCTAAGGGATCCAGCCTGGGGCAATCACTGGCTCCATGTAATGTTGTTTTAAGTTTTACCATCGTTGCCGACAGAGGGCATAATAGAGGAGCAACCTGCTGGAGGGGCGGGGGGGGGGCGCAAATCTCCTCCTGGAGACCACGATAAGGATGTGGATCCACACACCTGCAAGACGGGGCTAGTCAAACAGTTGCAGAAGGAATGGAAGCCTGACTTATTTTGTAGCTCCCAAGGCTGATTCCTGCCTCGGGCTCTGTTATCTTTGCGACAGTTACTAAGGAAATGGCTTTCTCTTGGATGACCTGCAGTATTGTGGTGCGTTGGGACATTGTAACCACAGGAAAGCATATCCAATGTCTTCCTCCTAATCCTGTGTTGCTTCTGCCAGGATTATCACGCATTCCTTTAAAGCATCTAAAAGCCCTTGAGAATTACAAGAAAAAAAATATTGAGGTGTTCTCACTGTAGGGGTGGGTAGGTGCTATTGGAGGAGGGTGGACATAATCTCAGCCATTATCTGAAGATGTTCAAGGCACCTGATATTCCCAAGACCATCTCAGTTCCCAACCTCACCCCCCTGCCCTGGTCTCCACTACCAACATCCCCTGGACCCCTTCACCGTAAGTTGGGTCTTGGCTGGGATAACGATCTGGAGGGGACACTTAGGGAACAGCAGGCAAAGCGCAGGTCTCCCTAGAGGCTGAGGCTGGTGATGAAACCAGGGCTGAGGACCAGAGAGTAGAAATAGGGTATGAGTGGCTGAGGTGGCTAGGGGGCCATGAGCACAAGACTGGAGTAAGAACCCAGAGCCTCACATCTCCTTCACTGGGTGTGGCCCTGTTTGCAAAGTGGGCTGTGAAGGCCATGAAATAGAACCGCAGGATCCCAGACCACGAGAGCTGGATGGGCTCATGGAGAATCACCAGTTATGTATCAGCTGGTCAGAGGGAGACGCTGCAGTTCAGGGAGCGATGGGTCCTGCCTAAGGCTACACGGCCAGCTGGCGGCAGAGCTATTTCTCATCACCGCCTGCCCCCGAAAGCCCTCCCCTACCCTGACTCAGAGCCAGGTGGGCACCAGGCACTGACCGTGGCCTCTTTGAGGCGGTAGAAGTCAATGTGCAGGTAGGCATTGATGCCGTTGGATGCGCCGGGCAGCGTGACGCCGTGCACCAGGAGCACAAACAGCACGAGGTACGGCAGCGTGGCTGTAATCCACACAACCTGGGGAACAGACAAGCATGCATGAGAGCCTCTCCCTGCCCCCACCTCGGCACAGGGTCCTCTACCACACCCTCTCCACCCTGCCTTCATCCCATGCAAATGCCACGAGCCGCATCCCTAGCAAAGGAAACCCCAGGGACAGAACACTGAACAGACGCAGATGCACCAGAGAGGCTCAGAGCCAGTGGGACAGCCGGTGACGCTGCGGGTTGCGCTGCAGCAGGAGTGGAGGCACCAAGGGCAGAGCCCCGGTTCTCCTAGCACTGATGCTCAGTCCTCCACAAGCCCGCCTCCCTGGGAGGCAGCAAGTGATGGTTCAGGTACTTGGGTCCCTGCTACACACATGGGAGACCTGGATGGAGCTCCTGGCTCCTGGCTTCAGCTTGGCCCAACCCTAGATATTGCAAGCATTTGGGGGGAATGAACCAGCAGATGGAAATTCTCTCTCTCTCTCTCTCTCTCTTGCTCTCTCAAATAAAATGAAAATAAATAATAAAAATAAATGTATTTGTTGGATGAGTGATTGGACAGTTGTAAGGGTGCATGGTTGGATGGATGGATGGATGGATGGATGAGTAGGTGGTTGGACAGTTGAATGGGCAGTTTGTTGAGTGAATGGTTACCTTGATAGATGGGTGGTTAGGTAGATGGAACGTTGACTGGATGGATGGATAAAAGGATGAGTGGGTAAGTGGCAAATCAGAGGGTTAGCAGGTGGCTAATTTAGTTAAAGGATAAATAAAGTGGGAGTGAGTGCATGAATGAGAAAATGAGTACAGGCATCGTTGATGGTCGGATCTTTGGGACTAGGGGCGATCAGGGAGGGATCCTCTGTTTCACATCATCCAGTTGTGCGTCTACCACCCCCTTGCTCTGCGAAGGCCCCTATGGATGTGGAACTTTGGCTTCTTTTTTCTTTCAGTGGGGCAGGAACAGGGAGGACGAATTTCCAATAAATGAGAACGGAAACATGCCCTGAAAAGTGAAGTCATCGCATGTGGGTGGCCTCACATCTCTCTTGGCTTCATTCTCCCAAACTGGGACAAAATGGATCTAAGACCTTGGCGACAGGCACAAGAAGGAGCCCTCATGTATACTTGTGATGGGTACTAACCGTCATGGTGCCTACAATTCACACCACAGCTGCAGCCCAGCTGCACTGCCCCTGTCCAGCGGGCTGGGTGTGGCCACACTCTTCCTGTCATCAGACAACATCCTGTGTTCTGACTCCAGGGGGTCTCCCACAGGCCATGCCTGAGGCTCCAGCATGGATACAATTTCCCCCAGGAACACATCAGGACATGGCTGAGTTAATTCTGGCTACAGTCAGGCACCGAGAAGGGGGGGTTATTCTGTTCGTGCACACATGTGCAAAGCCTAATCATCTGAGTCTTGTGAAGTTTCTGAGTTGATTGCAGACGTGAGTTCAGGTGCCTAAGATCCTATATTGAGAGAGAGGTTCCTGTACCCTTGGTCAACAGCTCACTCATGCTCATGTGGGTCCTGTATGCACACAGGGCAAAGAGAAGGGACAATTGGGCTCTGTCCTCTCCAACCCAGGCCTCTCTGCCCTCAGAATTTCGGCTTGCAATGTATCACTGATCAGGATAAGATGGACTGGGTGCAGCTTTGAGCATGAGGTGAAGAAAGCAATGAGCGCATTACAATGGCCTTGGTAGTCATCATCAATGAACCTTCACAAAACCCAGACAGGTTAGCTTTGAACACAGGTGCATGGACAGATCAAGGCCCCTTTCTCGATGCCTGACCAGATGTTCTCAGCCCTCAGGGTAGGCCATTGCTTTATGCCACCTTGAACCCAAATTCTTACACACATGTTGTTGCTGTGGAAAATTTGCCTGGTCCCAGGGTACCAAACTCAAGTCGAAGACTAGAAATCAAATGAGGAGCATCTTGGCTCTATAAAAGGAAGAAGGAGAGAAGCTCTCCAGTGGGAAGGTCTCTGTCACTGAAGCTTTTCTTTGAATCCAGGAATCAGACCAAGCATTGTCCAGATCAGGCTGGGGCCAGCAGTTCAGCAGCATTGGCCTCACCCAGGAGCTTGTGAGAAACGCAAATTCTCTCCCACCCCCACCAAATCAGACCCCATCAAGGAAGGCCCGAGGAGTCAGAGATTTAGCGAGTTCAACACTTGTTTTAACAAGTTGATTCTTCTGTGCATTACAGCTTGATGAGGGCTTGACCTGCCCTAAGGTCTACTCCAACGCTGAGTTTATGAACGGCCAGGCTTCATCACTGTATCAGGCCAACCTTTACCGATACAGATTTTTGTCATCCTCTGAACTGGGTTTTAGAGATATTTCCACCAACTACCATGACTTTAAAAAGGAGGCTCTGTGAGCATTGATACATATGCACTGAGCGTACTTAAGAAAACATTGAGCTGTGAATACTTTACTACATGCATTTCTCATAGGCAAATGATGCTATTCATTATAATTGTGTTTGATCAAGTCACTAAAACAAACCACAGCCAGTGGGAGGACTTGGATAGAATTTTGACTTGAATGTGGAAGTAGCAAAATTACCTTTCCATTTAAACATTCTAGAACTCAGATTCTCTTTGCGTTGCTCTCTCTTATCTACGGCCGCTCCTCCCTCAACGTGCCCCATCTCGTCTGAATTGCTCTCTTTCTTCCCAGTCCCGCAGTGGGACTGTTCCATCCACTCCATCCCCCACGCAGCCTGAAGCTGGCACACGGACAGAGAGTGGTGGCTTTCCTGGCCGGCTGCTTTGTCTCCAGGCAAAGGGAAGTTCAAGGTTTCTGAAAGTATATTCCAGGCTCCAAACAGAGCAACTGGAGTCAACAGTGCAGTGTTTGAAACTCACGGCAGTTGGGGGCAAGGTAAGGGCAGGGGAGCTGATGAAGGGGACGAATATGGGGGCCATTTACTGTGCAGTCTCCATCTGTCAGCCTCACATACAGGGTCTCTCACCCCGACCTCTTCACAGTCTTTGCCACGAATCGCCCTGAGTGTACAAGTGAGGAAGCTGAAATCAGAGAGGTTGCAAATCCCTGCACCGTAAGTGGTCTGCCCGCAGCCCACACTCTGAGCGATTGCACTGACCTGGTTATCTGAAACCCAGTTTCAAGTCCCAGCTGGGCTCAGGACCCCTGTGAAGCCCTGCTCTTCCCTAAGCCCCTACTTCCTCATCTGTGTCAGGAGCTCAGCATGGACGACGTCTGAGTGTCTTCCAGCTGTGACTCTGAGGGCCTTGGTTCCCAGGCATGGCTCTGGATGCCAGTTCTGTCAGGAGCCAAGGCAACGAGGAAGCAGGCAGGACTCCAGGAGAGCAAGTGGTGGTGGCCCCTGGGGGAGCCGACCAACTCCTGCCCTGACCTCCTCTCTCACCCTGAGGTGCTCCACGGGCCAACACAGCTGTCACAGAGTGTGTGGTCTAGGGTGACCCCGTTCCCTGGCTTGAGCTGTACCCCACGTCCCACCACCCCAGAGGCCGTGGAGTCACTCATGTTCCCAGGCACTGTCTTCACTTGCCAAGCTGGGAAGTGTGAACATTTGCAGCTCATTTCGGGCTGACTCCGTGGCTGTGGCCGCCTGCTGGGGAAAGCTCAGTGCCCTGTTCCAGACGCCATCTAGGGAGAAGTCAGCAACACTCTTGATTGCCTCATGAGTCAATTTGTAAAAACAGTTAAATACAGGGCATAGGAACGTCCTAAGTGAAGCTCTACAGTCTAGAAAATCCCTCTGCACAGACTGCCTGGGACGCCTGCCTGCTCAGCTGCCCCAACACTGGGAGACTGACGCAAAATGTGGGTTGTGGCTTTGTTGACGCATGCAAGAGGCACGCATATTCCTCACTCCTCATGTTTCCACAAGGGGGGACTTCCCCAGTGTAACACTCCTGTCCCGCCCCTCATTACACTCCTCCTCCCCTCGCAGGGTGCATTGGGAAGGAGGAACTGAGCATGCTCAGCTCTGTTCCCGGTCTCTCCCTTGGTATCAGTCTGCCTGCAGACAGCTTTGCTCTGCTCCGACCAAATATTAAACTAGATGGGGTAGGCTCTACTCCGCAGGTCCTCTGCTTCAAACCAGGTTCCTGCTAATGTGCACCCTGGGAGGCAGCAGATGATGGCTCAAGGACTTGGGTCCTGCCACATACATGAGAGACCTGGATTGAGCTCCTGGTTCCTGGTTTCAGCCTAGCCCATCTCTGGCTCTTGTGGGCATCTGGGGAGTGAATCAGTAGAGGGAAGATATGCCTCTCTGCCCTTCAAATAAAAATGAAAAATAAATAATTTTTCAATTAAAAAAACAAAAAAGACACCTATAGTGGCCCCACAACCAGGCCAGTAGATCATGGACCATCAGCAGAAGCAAGAAGAACCTGGCTCCTGATTGTACAGAGGACATGAGGCACAGCTGGCCTGGGGCTTCTGCACCTGTATGTCTTCGCTCACCCAGTTCCTTCCACCAAGAGCCCCTTCTGTCTGTCCTGTCTCTACCCATGCCTGTCATACCAACCCAGCTGAAATGCCACCTTCTCCATGATCTGTGTAGAGGCTTCCAGCTGAGAAAGCTTCCTTCCTCCACTCATGCTGTTACTTGTGGTAAGGAATTCCTTATGCATCAAGACACGTTACATATAAACATAAAGGCTGCTGTAACTAAATCAAAATTTGACAGTGCAGCTCTTACTTTAAGCTCTTACAAACTATGAGCAACATACTTTTATTATCTAATCTATTCCTTTTGTAAAAATAGAACCTACTAAGTTGATTTGATGATAGTTTTAAACCTCACAGTTTGTATTTCTATATTCCTATGAAAGAATAGCCTGAATATGGAATTAACGCCATGGTAAAGTTAATTTTTTAGAAGTCTGTTTACTTATTTGAGAGAAAGAAAGAAAGAGAGAGAGAGAGAGAGAGAGAGAGAGAGAGTCTATCCACCAATTTACTCCTATTTTAGTATATGTGCTGCCAAAGCGAGCACCACCAATTTACTCCTTAAATGCCCATAACCACAGCCAGGGTAGGGCCGAGCCAAAACCAGGAACCAGGAGTCCAATCCAGGTTTCTGCCATGGGTGGCAGGGATCCAAGTACTTGATCCATCATTTTTGCCTCCCAGGGTGCACATCGGCAAGAAGCTGGATTGAAAGCTGAGAAGGGATTCTGTCCCCAGCACTCCAATACAGGATGTGGGCATCCCAAGCAACAGCCTAACCTCTTGTGCCACAAAACCTGCCCTCAGTCACGTTGGACTTTTTAAAAATCAAGATATATAGTAATATGCATAGCTTGTGTCCAGTTGGTGTTTATTTGAAGGCAAACATATGTTTCTGGGTGGACTCGAGATCCTGGTGACACTGATTGACTCACAGCCTTCCTGTTATATGCATAGTCTATCAGTGATTGAAGGAATCTGCTTGTTTGTTGCACCTCTATTTCTAGCATCGAGTTTGGTACATAGTAGGTGACCATACATGTTTAGTAAATTGAACTTCATTCAAAGGAACACATATGAAGTTCCCCAAACTTATTTACACACCTACCCTTCAGTCCTCAATAAATATTTACTGAAGACCTACCATGTGCCAGGCATCAGGATGATAATAGTGCTCTCCTTATTTTGCTCACTCTCAGAATTCCTCCCAGCCTGGGTCTGTATTTTGCTTGAGAGCTTCCTTAGGGCTGGCACTGTACCCCAGTGAACTCATACCTGTTTCTAGTCCCCTCGCACATGAACTCCTGGCCTTAGTACAAAATTTGTACTGGCCATCGGGACACAGCAAGTCTGATGCAGGCAGACACTGGGAAAGCTGTGTGCATGTGGATCTCATCTCCTTGGGCTTTGCTCTATGAATGCGCCTGCCAGGCTGTGGGGAGCCCAAGCTGCATAGAAGGGCTACATGAAAATGACACAAGGTGCTGACAGTTTCACAGCTCCCAGTCAGTGCTAAGCATCAGCAACGTGTATGCACCATGTAGAATGTTCCAGCACAGTCAAGCCCCCAGATATGCTGCCCAAGTTATAACACAGGGAGCAGAAGAACCACCCAGCTGATCCCAGTGAACTCACAGAATTGTGAAAGCTAATAAAACGACTGTTATTTTAAGTCACTACATTTTGGGGTGTTTTGTTACATAGCAATAACCAACCGAAACACTGGAGATCACACTTCCCAGATGCGCTCTCTATAATACACTCAAGTGCAATACAGACGCTGGATGGCCCTAGAGGAGCCGTTGTCCTTGTAATTTTCTTAGGCTAGCAATCAACACTGACCACTCCTGAGGAGACCTCCCCGCCGAGAGGCTGCCTTCAGGGGCAGTGTGACCCACGTTCAGAATGATAACTCTGGACTGGCCCTCACTGGCGTCTCGCCCCACGCCCGTCCTTCCAGGTCACCACACCGCGCTCGTACCATGCTCATGTCCGAGGAAACTCACGGCCCCAGCAGACATTAGACAGCTTCTGGAGCATCCTGGAGTACCCTCTTTGACTCAGAAATTCAGATGAGAGATTGACTGACTTTCTAGTAAAGGAAATAGTCATATTCCAGAGTAGGGTACAACATTTGTATGAAGCTGTAGGCCAGGATTCACAGTTTATCAAAATCATGTCAATAGTTGCTCTAGGCTTGGTCCCTTAGATGTCCCGGGCCCTGGTCTTTGTTATTAGGGTAGCTCTAGCAGGAAGGTTTGAGGAGTCCTAATCTACTTGCACCCCCTCACCCTACTGCTGGGGAGACTTAGGCTCAGGGAACAAAGTGCAGACTTTGTCCAACTCAGTGGCAAAGATGGGGCTTGCACCCAGGCTTTGCGCTTCCAGTTCCACCTTTTCTTTCACCAACAACATGGTTACACCTCCCAATGGAAAGAGAAACAAAGAGACGTTACCTTTCCTGACGTCTTCACTCCTTTCCAGAGGCTAAAATACAGGACGATGACAACAACCATCAGACAGAGCAAGAGCTGCCACTGGGGCAAGCCAATGTCGTGAATCCCGCTGCTCTCGTGGAGGTGCAGGACGCCACGCCTGCCCAGAGGAGAGGGAGGGAACCAGGGAAGACGGTGTCAGGGGGGACAACCAAGGCGTGACCACAGGTGAGTACACATTGGTGGAGACGGTGCCTGGCCACTCTCCACTGACTCGGGGGCCTTGGCCACCGGCATACGTGTGTATCTCAAAGAGTTTATTTTTGTGAAAAGGAAAACTTTGGAAACTAAGCGTAGCGCTTTTTTTTCCCCCCATAATATGCTTTTTTGTGAACATTTTGAAGACTTCTCTTACATACATCATGCGGGCCTGCTCTGGTCAGCCATGGCCTGTTTCCTGCATGGCTCTACCCTAGACAAAACAAACCACCTGAGGAGATTCCAAGTTCAAAGCTGCTGTTCAAGGGCAAAAACATCTTAAATGCCTACTGCACGTATGGTTCTGGGGACAAGATGATAAATTAGACAGGGAAGGTTCCTGCCGGCGTAGAGCTCATGTTCTAAAGCAGCAGCTCTCAACAGAAGGGAGCAATTTGCACCCCAGAGGGTATTTGGCAATGTCTAAGATGTTTTCTATTGTCATGTTTTGGGTGGAGGTGGTGTTACTGGCATCTGCAGGACAGAGACCACAGGTGCTGCTAAACACAATGCGTAAGAGTCAACACAGCAATGAATCACTCTGTCCAGAAGGTCCCTACGGTCAAAGTCGAGAATCCCTGGAAACATTTCTCCTCTTTGGAAACATCTGCTAAAGCTAGCAATTCCACTCTCCAGCATCTACCCACTAGAAATTTGTACATAATTTACCAAAAGACATCTTCTAGAGTATTGATAGAACCATCATTCATAATAATGCGAAACTGCAAGGTACTTGGGAGGGTGGAAGGAGCTGCAAAGAGGCCCCTGTGCAGGTCTCCCCGACCCCTCCCTGGCTTCATTCAGACCCAGGGGCTGCACTCAACACCCTCTGAAGCCCAGCCTCATCATCACCTCCTCTGGGAGGACTCCCTGATCACCCCAATCAGAATCTTTCAACCCTCTGGGTTCCACTGGCTCCTGGCTCATAGGTCAGCAGAGCCTGCTCCCGGAAGACCTGAGGGCTGGCCAGGGCCAAGGCGCCCCCAGGATAAGCAAGAGATTGACCATTTCTGGGGCCCAGGGCCTGGCCCAGGACTGGCAGCTGGATCCATCAGCTCGTGGCAAATTATTGTATTAGAAACACAGAAGTGGTTCCCAATCTTTCTTGCTAAACCCCACGCTCCATCTTCTAGGAACAATGAGACCCCAGGACCACCTCCAGGGGAAGTAGGAGGAAAAGGGTCACACTCCCACGCTCGCACGCCTCTTGGAAGCTCCTCCCCCACTCACGGTGCTTTCATGGCCTTTTCTTCTGCTACGTTCAGGGAAACCACACACTTCCCCATATGGGAACTTCCTGCGTCTCGCTCTACAGGTGCTTATTCTCAGCCAGGGGTCCATTCAGAAAGTGGAGAATTCATGAATTCACACTAAAGTGTCACAGGCAAACAGTGGCTTAATACTTTGCCCTTCCCTGTGGTGGTGTTTCAATCCAAAACAATGCTAACCTGGTGGCAGAATTATCACCCCTCCAATGGATACAGGCAGACATGAGCTAGCCTTCCTCTCCCTCTCCTCTCTCTCTCTCTCTCTGTCCTGCTTCTTCTCTCCCTCTCACCCCCCTCCTCTTCCTCTTTCCCATCTTATTATCCTGCCCCACCCTCAATTCCAAGGAAGAAGTTAAGGTTAAGGGAACATAGTTTGGGGGCCATCATCAAGAATATGGCTCTCAACCTGTGTGTTAGAATTACCCAGGAAGAATTTTCAAGTTACTGATATAAAAATAAACATTTAAAACAAACTTTATACCATAAACCAGAATTACTATTATCTGGCCCAGTTAAATTATTATTATATATTATAATTATTATTATCAGCCAGTTAAATGAAAACTCTCAGGGAATGCTACTTGGGCCTGGTCTCTTTGAAATTCCCCAGTGAGTCTTGTGGGCAGGCAAAGCCACAACGCACTAAGCGGCTTCTCCTTTAAGGTCAACTCCAGCGTCCTGGAAGCTGTGTGTAGCTCCCCAGCAAATCCCGTGCCCCGGGGACAGAAGGCTCAGGGAGCCTCGGAAGAGGTGGGCTTGCCAACATCTTGGAAGCCTCGGCGGGCAGGTGAGCCCACTGCAGGATGAAGGCCTCTGATGGAAAGATGGAGACTCCAGGCTTGCAAGGGAACATCCTCTCCAAGACTGGGAACCAACTATCTTCTTGCGTGGGAGTTAAAATTGTTCTGAATTTCTGAAAGAACAGAGGCCACCACGGATGCCGTGAAGGTTTCATTCCTCACTCCCTCACTCAAAGCAGATGTCTACTACATGCAAGAACACAGGGGGGCCGGCACTGTGGCACAGTGGGTAAAGCCATGGCCTGCAGTGCCGGCACCCCATACGGGTGCCGGTTCTATTCCCGGCTGCTCCACTTCCGATCCAGCTCTCTGCTATGGCCTGGGAAAGCAGTCGAAGATGGCCCAAGTCCTTGGGCCCCTGCATCCACATAGGAGACCCGGAAGAAGCTCCTGGCTCCTGGTTTCAGATTGGCGCAGCTCCAGCCATTGGGGCCACCTTGGGAGGGAACCAGCATATGGAAGACCTCTCTCTCTCTCTCTCTCTCTCTCTCTCTGCTTCTGCCTCTCCTTCTCCCTCTGTGTAACTTTGAATTTCAAGTAAATAAATAATAAATCTTTAAAAAAAAAAGATGGGGCTGGCACTGTGGCTCACTCAGTTAATCCTCTGCCTGCAGCGCGAGCATCCCATATGGGCGCCGGGTTCTAGTCCTGGTTGCTCCTCTTCCAGTCCAGCTCTCTGCTGTGGCCCAGGAGGGCAGTGGAGGATGGCCCAAATGCTTGGGCCCTGCACCCACATGGGAGACCAGGAGGAAGCGTCTGGCTCCTGGCTTTGGATCGATGCAGCGCCGGCTGTGGCAGCCATTTGGGGGGTGAATCAACAGAAGGAAGACCTTTCTCTCTGTTTCTCTCTCTCACTGTCTAACTCTGTCAAAAAAAATTTAAAAAATTTAAAAAAACTCACAAGGAAAACAGAAGAATGTGGCCCAGCAACCACCCAGACTCTGGGTTCAGACAGATCTGCGCTCCCATCTTGGCTCTGCCCCCAGCTCTTCTGTAACCTGAATCCTCTCGCTGATTCCACAAACCTTGTCTGCACCTCTGCTCTGAGCCAGGCAGCATGCTGGTGGCTGGTTACAGGGGTGTGGACAAGCTGCAGCCCACGTGGGGCTCACAGGCCAGGGGACACTTGCCAGTGCGTGCATCCCCACCTCGGAGGCGTTTTCCTTTAGAGTAAAATGACTACATTACAGCATGTGAAAGAGTGCCCTGAACCCAGGAAGCCCTAGGCATTCTCACTACATTTCTGATTGAGTTCCAGGCATCCAGGAGGAGCAGATATCAGCAGAGGAATGTCCAGAAAGCTCAGCCCAGGGACTCCACTGGGCAGGCTCCCCTGAGGAGGTGGCTGCTGGCCAAGGGGAGAGTGGTGCAATGACAAGTGTGGAGGAGAGAGCGCTAAGAGGAGGTGGAGGTGAGCATGTGTCCCCTCCCCGGAGCAGACCCCATCCCTGCAGCCCCCAGTCCAGCTGTAGGGGCCCTGAACTCGCTCTGCCTCATCTTTTCTTTGCATTCAGCTGCCATGGCTGCTGCCCCCAGCCTCAGTCCCACTGGCCCCATCCCAGGCCAAACCTATGCCCCGTCCCTCTCCCTCCAAGGCTGTTGTCAATGTCCCCGAGGCCCCTCCCACGCCTGCCTCTCTGCTTCCTGCTGGCCCCCTTAAATGCACTGTCTGCGTCCCCATCTGAAGTGTCTTCCTCACCTCGTCACTGCCCTGCCCCCAGATCCACTCCTCAGAGGCTCCTATCACACACCACGGTCACAGTGGTTCTCCTCCGAGGCAGTTTTGCCCCTGCCACCTGATCTGGGTATTTGAGGTTGTCACATCTGGAGAGTGGGGGGTGCGCCTGGCCCCCAGCAGGTGGAGTCAAGGATGCTGCCAAACCCTCAAAGTGCACAGGACAAAGCCCACCCCTCCCCCCAAAAGAATGAGTTAACCGCAAAGGTCAAAAGCATCCAGGTTGTGAAATCTCAGCCTGCAGGACACAAATGGGAGCCTTTCAGAACCTGAAGGCTTTTGTAATCCGCCCCTGGCTAAGTCCACCCCCCTCTGCACCACACCCTGCCTTTGGCTTCTGGCAATAGCAAGCCACATGTCATCCCCATCAGAAGATGTCCCATGGCTCTGGGCCTTGTGACCTTCTGTTCTTGCAGCCTGGAACACACTTCCAGCCAACTTCTCTGCTGGAAAACTTCTCCCCATCTTGCTCAGCTCAACTCAGAAATGATCCTGTGAGTTAGACCTTCTTCTACGTACAGGGGGCGGGGGGGGGGGGGAGGGGGATGGCGTGGCAAGGGTTGACATCTCCAAACGGAAAGAAGACCAGAATCTAGTACTGACCTTGCCTGGCATTGAATTCTGCTTTTTCCCAGGATTGATGAGCCAAGTGGCGAGTGGTGTCAATCACCATTTGGCTGATTTTACTGTTAAAGGCATTTAAAAAAAAAAAAAAAAAAGGCATTGACCAACTGTGCTCTCCCTGAAGCTTGCTAAAATGTCCCTAGTGGACAAGCAGATGGTGGGCAGGCCCCTTCCCCAGGTCCAGCTGGGGAAGTGCATGGGAGGGCCACTTTCAGGGCTGTGGTGGCTGTCACATATCTCATCAGTGAAGTGAGCCAGACTCCAGCGTGAATTCCCAAGAAAATGTAAGAGAATCCAGCTCCTCGCTCCAGGCCTTGGGGCTTAGTGCAAGTAACTGGGGCTTGTTTTTGTTTTCCAGAAGTTTAATGAACATGAGTCATCATTAAGGGGACCATCCAGGCTTTCCAAAGTCTATGGGCCAAGAAGGCTCAATTTCTCACTTAACATTAAGTGCAGGAGCTTAGCATCAGGATGGAAAGAGACCTCTCTAACTCATAGGAACCGGCATGGGGTAGCAGTTCTCTACTGCCAGGTACGTGAGCACCGAAGGTACCCTCTCTCAGGCAAAGATCCATGCCTTCAGGGTCCCGTTTAGCTGTGGGGCTGCTTGGCTGTGGGCCAGAGCCCGAGAGCACAGCCAGTCGCTCCCTGGAATGATGAGTTCAATCCATCAGCTTAAATGAGTCCAAGAGGGTAACAAAATTGACCAGGAGGTTTGGGGAAAGAGGAAACCGAGTGATCTCAAGGTTGGCATTGGGAGTCACACTTGCTGGGTTCCCAGACTGAGTCGGACTGCTGGTTTTACATAGAAACATTTAGAGCAAAGGGCCACGTGCCATTAGGAAAAATGCAGAGGCAACCCATGACTTAGAGTAGGATGCTACGAAGAGAAGAGTATGCGATGGGCTCCTATCTACCTGCAGGGATGCCTGCACACCTACTCCAAATGCACCCTACCAAAAACTACCAGGACAGAGGAGAAAGACAGGGCTTGGGGATCAGCCTATGCATGGGGTAAGAATCCTGAGTCAAACAACTTGGCTTAGATCCCAGCTTTGCCATTTACCCCAAAACCCGAGCCTCCACTTTCTGATCTGTAAAATGGGAGTGATTTCTAGCCCCATGAACTGCGAAGATGAAATGAGATTTGGTTGTAAAGAGGTGCTGAGCACCTGGCTCAGAGTAGCCCTGAACACTGGCGGGGGTTGTGGGGAAGGAGTTAAGGAGAAGAGGGTATGTCTGGAGAGCAGGAAGATGCAGATACCAATCCTGAATCCTGCTCCATACAGCCAAGCCAACCACATCCCCAAGCCTTCTCAGCCCCACGCACGAGAACGTCTTCTTGCACAACATTCTGCTCACCTCTGAGCCTGGAGGAAGTTTAGGACCGCAACTAAAGTAGCCAACGCTGGACTGGGCATTGCGGGTCAGCAGGGTAAGATGCCGCCTGGGATGCTCTCACCCTAGGTGGGAGTGGCTGGGGTCAAATCCCATCTCTGCTTCCAATCCAGCTTCCTGCTAATGCACCTAGGAGGCAGCAGACAATGGCTCAAGTACTTGGGCCCCTGCCACCCACGTGGGAGATCTGGATGGAGTTCCTGCCTCCTGACTTTGGCCTGGCCCCACCCCAGCTGTTGCCGACACTTGGGAAGTAAATCAGCAGCTGGATATCTCTCCCTCCTTTCTCTCTGTCACTCTACTTTCAAATAAATACATAAATGTTTTCTTTTTTTTTTTTTTCCAGTAATTAAGGTCTTCAAACACCACTCGCCTCTCCCTTATGCTGCCTGGGCAGGCATGCTGGCCATTAAGACATTAGAACAGGAAACAGATATGACCTAAACTCGAGAGGCCAAGTCTATCATTTTTCATTTTAATTTATAAGAACAAAGATTGCCAAGAGCAAAAGGAAAAATCATGCTTTTTCCTCTGCAGGAGGATAAGACGAAAGCAGGCACCCGAGTACATGGATCAGCTGCTGCCTCTGCCCCACTTGGCTTCACCGTCTCCCCATGCAAACCACACTCATAGCCCAGAAGGACCTAAAACCTCCACCCGCCAGCTCTCCAGCAGTTCTGAGGCCATGATCGCCGGGAGAAGAGTGGAGGAGGCCCTAGGGATTCCATGACTGCAGGTTGTAGAGGTCTCAGCCTGAGGCCAGCAGGCAGTTTGTTCTGGGACAGGCGAGTACAGGGGCTAAGATGGGCCCCCAACCCGGGCTCGACACTAGAACTGAAGGAGAGGCTGCTTGCACTCTGGTTCTCCAGACACAGGATCCAGGCGTCTGTGTTGTTTAAACCCTCTGGGTGATATCAGCCCACGGGCTGCTAAGGTTTAGCACCTCTGTTCTAAGAGCGTGGGCCTTGGAGCCAGGCTACCTAGGTCCAAGCACACTTTGGAGGCCACTCCTAGACTCAACAGTCTTGCACAAGTCACTAACTGCTTTGTGTCTATTGCCTCACTCATAAGGCAAGACTAATTTTAGCTCACAGTGTCCAGGATTAAAAAACACTTTGCACAATGACCGGGAAGCCATCTAAGCCACGTAAACGTGAGTTGTGAGTCTGACAATGTCTCCGAGTAGGAACAAGCCCTTACAATGGCTTAGAGACCAGTATAGAGACCAGAGAAGCTCCGGAGCTTCTCAGCCTGGCATGGCTGGGGTAGGGTAAGAAGACTCGGGCTTGAAGGGTGTATAGTGTGAGGAAGTACTTACTCTGGAGGTCTTGCTAGTGCAAGGTGCCTGGGTCCAAACCCTGGCTCTGCATGTGGCTGGGAGCTTTGCTGTGCCATCTGTGAAACCTTGCCTCCTTGTGCGTTCCATGAGGGTAAGGGTTACAGAAAACTCCTTAGGTTAGGGTGAGCTTTCCATATGTACAAGCATGCACGTACAAGAAGTTAGCAGGAAGTCAGGCACACGTGGTGAGTGGGTAGCTGGTGATGTCTCAATGAGGAAGGCAGGGATGGTGCTCTTACTTCTAGCAGATGCTCACTTTGGCAGCTGTAGAGGTTTTTGGAGAATTTGATGGCAACTGTGAATCCTCCCCTAGAAAAATCCCAGCACACAATCTTGCACAGGCCTGCTTCCTGGAAGTCCACAAGCGTCACGGATGGACACGGTGAGCATGGAGGTGCCGACCCCCTCGCAAAACCTCTTTATTCACAGCCATCTGGGGACTGCTCTGGGTCCTGAGAGCACTGACTCCTCTGGTCCTAGAGGTGGTACATTTTCCAGAGGTTACTTTTAACCAAACTGGATCTCTTTGGTCCTGTTGCACCAAGATGGCCCAAGTGGAAATGATCCTAGGTTAACTCTAATCTCCAAGACAAGCAGGACTCATTCTTAGGTTCGAGGCCAAGGGAATCTATAGAACTGAAAGACAGTGTCCCTGAAGCTCTATTGCTGTGGATTTGTCTTTTCTCATTCTCTAGACCTGTGCCATCCAATGCTGTAGCCACTGGTCAATGGATTAATTTAAATTATATTAACACTCCATTCCTCAGTCACACCGGCCACGTTTCTGTTATGCAGGAACCACACGTGATGAGCGGCTGCTGCATTGGACCACACAGGTACAGCACATTTCTCTCACTGTAGAAAGTTCTCATGTGATGTGTTCTCTAGAACAACAATCAGCACACCACACCCTGGGCCAAGTCTGTGCCTATTGAGGTGCGACCTGTTTCAAAGACTACGCGACAGAGACATGGGGCCCACAAACTACTGTCTGGTCTTCCACAAATAACCGGGGGCTTCTGCTCCAGCCCCTTGGAGCCCTAAGAGTGGGATTCCCATGGGATTTATCTGTTCTACCCCTGTCCGTGAGCTACACGTATGTGGCCTGCTTCCCATGCCTTGAATTTCACTCACAAGCCCCATGCATTTTCTGCTTAAATGCTAGCACTTGTGTAAGGATGGCTGAACTGGGACTCACCCACATTTGAGTGATAATGACAACATATTCTACATGAAGAGAACACCATGCAGACATTTTAGACTAGCGGTTGAAAACAAGTTGCCCATCACTTTCCTCAAGGTTATGATAGGATGCTGTAGTGGCTAAGCGGATTCAAGAGAGCAACAAATTAAATAACGATGGTTAGGGATTAAAACCACGGAACAAAATAAACAGCTGCAAGCCCCTACTGCTATAAATCCATCATTGAGTAAGAATTAGGAGAGAAGGGACAACTCTTCACAGAAGACTTCCAAGCAATTAATCTAGAAGGAACGGTGGGAACAGAGCATCACAATTAGACAAACACGCAACAGTCACCCTTGCTTGGCAGGATCTTCAATGGATGCTAAGAAATACGGGTAAAAGTATGTTGAGAAGCAAGATATTTACACAAACTCAAAATATCTCCCAAAGGACACTTACTAATTGTGAAAGAAAAATGCTTTGTCCGCACAGGAGGAAGCTGGCAGGCCCCACCTTTGCCAGGTGTTCAAAGTCAACATTACGACAAGCAGACAGACCAACATCAAGTGCCCCCATAGTGCGCGCTGAGACAGACACGGCATCAGCTCCCTGGCAATCTTTCCAAAAAGGCGTACACTTCAATCTCCACGTGAGAAAATGACACACAAACCCAACTGAGGCACGGTTCTCAGAAAGACTGGACGATATTTTTTGAAAACTTCAAGGTCCTGAAACTCAAGGAAAGCCCAAGGAACCCTCACAGATTGGTGCAGACTAAGGAGCCATAACAAGTCAAGGCCAGATAAGGACATCTGGGAAAACCGGCAGAATTAAACAAGGCCTGACGTGGGTCCGGTCACAGTATCTCCATGCTGGGAATCCCAGAGCCGTGGTGATGGAAGGGGTTAGCCTCCAGGGAAGGTGAGAGAAGGGTCTATGTACTAGTTATTAAATTTCTCTCTGTATAAAATAATTCCAACCAACAACATTGCTTTGTTTAATGGTATTCCGAATTCCAACACCGGGCGGTGCCTCTCAAGCACACGGGGTCCAAACAGCTTCCCTGAGCAGCATGTGTCTGGCCTGCTGCCCACATCTTGAATTTCACCCACCAGCCCCAACAACGTTCTCCCAGTGCCACCCCAGGGAAACGGCAGCACACGGTGGATCAGACAACAGCGTAGGGATCAAAGGTTGTCTTGGGTTCCAACTGCAGCTCCTTCACCTCCCAGCTGAGCCCCAGATGGTCCCTTGGTTGACTTCATCAGTTCCTAAGTCACCTCCTCAAGGAGGCCCTCCCTGCCTACCTGAGTTGAAGTTCCTTTTCCCTGCCACAACCAGTCTTCCCACACCCACCCGGGTTTAGTTTCTGAAGGGCAATCCCAATCTCCAGAATGGTTTTCCTTTCCCAAGGGAACACACACTCTAAGACATTCTTGTATCCTTGTCTGGTTACCAATAGTATTTTCTCCCTATCTGCACTCTCCTGCCCCAAGACAGGCCTCAGTGGGCCCTACCCCCACTCCCGGGGTGAGGTCCCCATGACTTACTCATAAAACTCTGCTGCTGGCGTGAACCTGTACTTGGAGTACTTAGTGTGGTTGCCCAGCACGGAGCCATTGAGGAGCTTGGGGTCAGTGCAGTTGGGGCTGTTCCAGGCATGGCCACAGTCAGTCCAGGGCAGGTTGAAGGTGAAGGAGGAGAAGAGGTAGTAGAGTGACCAGGCGATGATGACGTTGTAGTAGAAGCCAACGTAGAGGGCGATGAGGATCACAGCGTAGCCGACTCCTGGGTGGGGACAGAGAAGTCAGGTAGGGGCTTCCCCAGGCCCCTGCCCAGGCCTACAGCCACTTCTCCTGGAGAATCAGCTGTAACCACTGCACTCCCTAAGTCTCTGCCTTTCTGTAGAGGATTGTCAGAGCCACCTGTTTTCCATAGGCACCTGCCAGCCCTTTGCTACTGTAGCCTGCTCTGTCCACTCACCAGGCAGGCAGGCAGACAGGCAGGCAGGCATTGTCCCAGAGCAGCTGGGTCAGGAAGTGGAGCAGGAGTATGCCTCGTTCCTTAGCAGGGTGGCACAGAGCCATGTTTCACACTCGCTCCCAGGGGACTGAGGCCTTTGCCTTTGCCCTGATGACACTCCCCTCCCCTCCCCTCCCCTCCCCATGGGGTCCTCCCGTTCTCCAGCCCCCACTCATGCTCCCCGGGATCTCCTCCCTGAATAACTCTTGACACTGCCTTCCGCTCACAGTGTTCTCTGGGTTACACTCACAGTTTCCTGCTCCAAGTGCCAACCTCATCTTCCTGAATGTATTCTTTAGAGCTACCTCTATGGCTTTTTCTCAGCCTAGGAGTAGATAATACTTGCCTTAAGCAATGATCAGCCTGTGGGGTCTGGGTTAGCCTAAGCCCCTGCGTCCTTAATTTAGCCAGAGCACATGAGGCAGGTGTGGCCAATCAGGGTGATGCTTCCCCACAGCCACAGTGATTGGCTAACAAGGGCGCAGGGGATTCAAAGCTGTGCATTTGTAAGGGGTCTTTTGTTTCTTTTTGCTTTTGATCACTGTACAAGTTGGTAGAATTTGAGCCTAGAATTTCTGATGGCCATCTTCACCGTGCTTGAGAATAATATATCTGAGTCTGGTGCTAACACAGAAGAAAAGAGAAAGATGTCAATTCTGGACATTGCTCAAATGCCTGGATGTTAGCTTTAGTTTTAGCCTCAGTCCAGACAACTAGACTTGACTGTAATGTAACTCAACTAATTACCTTTTACATTTAACCCGACTTGCGTGGATTTCTGGGAATTAAACACGATCCTGAGTGGCACACCTGTTTTTAAGGCTCCTGTACCAGCCTTTATCTAGGACAGGACTGAATACACCCAAGGTACTCACACACCAGTGCCAGCTGGGGAGCAGCTGTAGCCCTCACTGGCCCTGGGCCTAAAACCAGTGCTGGTGAGACACCAACCCGTGTTCCAGGGCCTTCTCCTTGCTGCCTGGAGGCCAGGGAAGGGCATTCTGGATACTTGGCTATTTTCTGCAGATGCACTCTCTAAGTTCCAAATGCAGGTAGGCTCCTCTTATACCCCAGCTGCAATCTGTTAGTTATGGCTGGGGTATTAAGGGTTGCAGGCAGCTCCCTGGCTGAGTTTGAAAACATCCATAATCGATTTATCATGTCTGTCACTAGATCGATATAGGAAGTAGTGGTGTATGTGCTGAGTACTTCTGAGGTTTCTGTAAGTATTTCCTGCATGTGAAAATAGACTTTGGTCATGCAGACAGTCGCTGTTAATGCTCCTTCTGACATACCAAACGCTCTCTGTAACTCGGAACGCTGCATACCCTTGCCCTTGTCAATCCCTGTGAATCCCCCAAGAGCACTGGTCTACATTGGATCCCCAGAGGCACAAGGGACACCTTCAGGAACAGTCTGGCTTCTTCCAGGTCCCTTCTTTACCTTTGAAGAACGGGCAGATCTTCCACACGGTGGCTGCCCCTTCCCGGTTGTACTGCCCCAGAGCCAGCTCCATGTAGAACAGGGGCATGCCCGCGATGATGAGGAAGAGGGTGTATGGGATCAGGAAGGCACCTGGGGGACACAGAGGCAGAGTGTGACCCCAGGACCCCACCCCTCAGAGTACACGGATCCATGTCTGCAGTCATACGCTCGCCTGGCCATTCCCCAAGGTGTGCTTTCTAGAGTTCCACAAAGCAACTGATAAAAATAGTGGCAGTCGTAATAACAGGAGAGGCAGTACCACAGCCATGATAATGAGGTCAATGGTCCAGTCAGTAAAATCTGCGTTAAGGGGCCGGCACTGTGGCATAGCAGGTAAAGCCGCTGTCTGCAGTGCCAGCATCCCACATGGGTGCCGGTGTGAGACCCAGCTGCTCCACTTCCAATCCAGCTCTCTGCTATGGCCTGGGAATGCAGCGGAAGATGGCCCAAGTCCTTGGGCCCCTGCACCTGCATGGGAGACCTGATAGAAGCTCCTGGCTCTTGCCTTCAGATTGGCACAGCTCTGGCTGTTGCAGCCATCTGGGGAGTGAACCAGCAGATGGAAGACCTCTCTCTCTCTCTCTCTCTCTCTCTCTCTCTCTCTCTCTCTCTCTCTGCCTCTTTGTAACTCTGCCTTTCAAATAAATAAATAAATCTTACAAAAAAAATCCGGGTTAAGCAAAGCTAAGGAGGTCCTGGCAGGCATCTCCTAGCCTTGGATGCGCCAGCACATGCAGCACAGCTGCGAGGAGACTTGCAGGTGTAGCCTTTATCAAATGTATTTAAACACAGAGCCTTTCCTCCATGAATCATTTCTCTGGGAATGCCGCTGTAACCCAAAGCCTTCCTTTTAGAGACAAGAAAGCCGAGACCAGAGACGGAAAGCTGCTGCTTAAGTTACGTATGACTGCATTGCTGATTTTGCTCAGATTGATATCAGTTGAAGGTTGCACATGGCTTTCCCAAAAGTGATCTCACTAGATTCTTCCTAGAATCTCCCTGCAGCCTGCAGACATAACAAGCTTGGGGTTGTCACGCCCTCCTTGGCCGTGGGGAAGCAGGGTGTGAAGCTGAGGACCAGAGAGCTGCCTTGTTCCTGGAGCACTGCTGCTGGGTGGCAGAAGCAGTGTTCCCATTCAGGTCTTCCAATCCACTAGGCTGACCCCATTACAGGTGGCTAAAGGTAAAGAAAGAGCCCAGGGTTTGATTTGTGGACCAGGAGAGAGGCCCACCCAGCAGGGGCTCCTAGGCTATGGGCAGCAGCAAATCCTGGAGAGGCTCCCTGGTGGAATTAGCCACGTCTGAGTTCTGCAGATGATTCTCCAGACACCTTGGCAGCCAGGGCAAGCTGAGCAGGACCTGATGCTATCGAGTGCCTCCCTGGGATTCCTGCCACGTCAGCCCAGGCCACAAACACGAGCAAAGCAAAACACAGGCTCCTTTCCTGACGCAGTTGGAGCTGGCCAGGCCAGGTGCAAAAATTCCTCCGGCCATTGGCTTTTGGCTTTCATGCTGTAACCTTGGAAACCAAATATGCTCCACCTGCCCACACCAGGAAAGAGGGGAAACCAGGAAGCACCAGCAGTCTTAGCACCGGACGCCAGCAGTTCACAATCGTTTATCCTCGCTGCGTTCCAGGCGCTTCCCTAGCAATCTCAAATCTCATCTGCACAGCATCTGCAAGGCCTGCATGATCACCGCCTCCGTTTTACAGAAGTTGAAACTGAGGCTTCCAGTTAGCCAGCAGCTGTGGCACAGTCACGCGCTGCTCCGGGTCAAACTCGCCCAGTGACTCAGACTGTCCACCTTCACTTTGGGCTCAGGTTTCTCACCAGGAAGCTCAGGGCTCTTAAAGAGGAAGCCTGGCCCTGATGCGCAAAGACCCAGTTCCCTTTGAGCCGGTGACAGACCAGCAGGTGGGGAGTAGGAAAACTGACTGGGAGATGAGCACCTCCTGAGTGTCAGGCACTGGGCACTAGATACGTAGGATCCCATTCTACGGTGCAGCTCAGTGGGATACAGTGCCATGTCAGAAACCCTCAGGGGTGGAACTGCTGTACCCATTTTTCAGAGGAGGACACTGAGGCTTAGGAGAAACTAAGTGACCTGGCCAACTTTATCTAGCTGGTGGTTGATGGATTAGGAATTTGGACCCTGATCTTCCTGGCTCCAGAATCCCAGAGCCGTTCTCAGCATACCCCGTGATTCCAGAACACTCCAGTCTAGACAAGAAAGACATGAGTCTGAATAGGATCAGAGTGAGAAGGCTCGTTCTGGGCCTGGGGATCCGAGATCAGCTGAGCCTCTGGTCTATTGGTAACAGCTGCTGTGGTGTCTCTGCCCCTGCTCCAGGTTGGACTTCTTTGAAATGCTGTGTGCCAACATCTCTCTCCCCTTCCTCATGTCTTCCTTTCCGTCTCCTGCCTTCTTGCTGTCCCATTGAAAGAGGATTGGTCTGGCCCCTGAACCCGGGCCCATCCCCACTGCTGACAGCAGTGGGGAGGGGTGATAGGCAATGGTGCCAGTGAACAGATGCCGATGGAAGTAGGCGGTGGAGCTGGTGAAAATAGCAAGAAGCAATGGTTGAGCACCTATTATATGCCAAACCACATACAAGCTTCTGTATAACCATTCATTTAAAACCACCCCCCCGGGAGATAACAGATATGCATCCCATTTCTCCAATGAAACTAGGCTTAGACAGGTTAGTAGTTCGTCTAAACTAGTGAGTATGCAGCATGGCTTCAAACCTAGATCTGCCTAAGCCTCACTCTGCCTTGTGGCCACCTGCAGCCCACAGGAAAGAGTGGGAAACAAGGCATACCACAGCCCAATAGGCCTGGAGACTGAAGTCAGTGGCCCAATGGGAACGCAGGGAAGGCAAAACGCAGGAGGTGCGACTGGGATCCTGGCACTGGGGGTTGCTGCTGTAGACCTGACGTTCTCTTCGACACGGCCAAGGGAGGGCCGGAGCAAGAGCAGTCGGTTACCCAGGCTTCTCACTCTGGCTGTTTTCTTCCAGTGTCTCTGGGCGGCGCTGCTGGTGAGTTACCTACTCTGGGATTCACCTCTGCTTCTGCTGGCCGGAGCCCCAGCAAGGGGAGGGTTATATGCAAGAAGAGAAATCCACAGAGCTGTCCCCTTAGAGCCTGCAGTTCAGCTATGGGCTCTTACTGCCCCCTGACTCTCAGAGAGTCCCAAGAAAACCACAGTTGGTGTTTGGGGTAGCCTGCTTTGCCCCCTTCCTGCAACAGCCCCAGGGTACTGCAGATGGAGTGCTAGGGAGGTGAGCACTGGCAGGGTTGGGGTGAGAGCACACACGGGGTCCACCATCCCCATGTTGATATACTTAAAGATGGCCCATCAAGTCACATTTTCCATCTCCCTGCTATCACACAGAGGCCTTGTTAGGGCTCGATGCAGTGAAGTTCAAGTTTGGAACCCTTTGCTCTTGGAGCTCTGGGCTGGAATGCGGCAGCCAAGGAAGATTGCTGTTGCCTGCCTCCCCTTCTCTCCCACCCAGCTCCATCCTAGCCTGTGTGTGAGCTCTGTCCACGCCCCCTGCAGACACCATGCCCCTGGCTTCTGCTCAGGCCTAGGGCCACACAGACCTGCCACACAAATGCTCTATAGAAGAGGGGACCGAGTGTAAACCCCAAGCAGACCCAGAGGGCTTGGGGCTGTTGGAGCAGAGAATTCCAGAGTCTAGGTACCTGCTGTGTGGTGGGGGCAGGTGGTGGGCAGTGTTCTGGGCCACACAGGTCCTCCTGGTGGGAGGGGGACAAGGACAGAGCAGGGCTGTCTAAGCACAGGGCCCAGGACATTCCCCTTGTCTGGATCTCAGGATGACCCTGGCACCCCAAGCCTGCCATTCGCAGCTCCCTGACCTTGGCAAATGCACCTTCTCAGAGCCTTAGCTCCCCCTTTGCAGTGGGGACTAGAACAGCTGATCACCGGTGTTCTGCGGTGATTGGAGGTAATGGGGTACAGCACCAGGCCCTTCGTGGGCGCTCTGCTAGTGGCACCTGCGGCCCATCCTCACACACAGAGCAGCTGGGAAAGCACCTGTGTTGAGTGGCAGCAGCAAGCAGAGGCTCACCATGTGGTTGAGGGACACGGGTGCTTCAAGGAGCACCTGCCACAGGCTCCCCAGACCCCGGCTTGAGGCAGTCCCTTGGATTCCTCAGGACCCCGTCCCCAGAGAGGCCGACTCCCCCAGCCCCCATGTATCCCAAGAAGCACGGAGACTGTAGGCAAGAGGAGGACACCAAGGATGCCCCCAGGCAAAATCCAGCTCCAGGGACACAAGGCTCCTCTGGTGCTGCCCAGATGCCCCCTCAGGAAGGAAGGAGCTGTTCCCCCCGCCGCTCAGCACCCAGCTGCCTGCCCTTTGGGAATTGCCTCCACTGAAGACAGCCACCCGGCCCAGGGTCCCTTCCCTTCCCACAGCAGCCGGCACCCAGTGTCCCATCACACCAGGCCATGACGTCCCAGCACCCGCACAGCATCCCAGCTTCAGCTCTCCCCACGGGGCCGCCGCAGGCCTGCCTGCCACTGCCTGGCTGCCCAGCCTCTCCCTGGCCGGTGTTCCTTGCTCCCTGTCCTGAATCTCCCCCTCGGCTGCCTCCACTCCTGCCTCCTCCCCATCCCTTGGTCTACTGGTCTGTTTATAGAGAACAAAACATCCTTTGGTCTACTGTTCTCTCTATGGAGGGCCTTTTCTAAAGAAATTCTTGGTGCATTTGGTGTCAGACAGAAAATGTCCCTCCAAGTTCTTGACAAACCACGGGCTTCCTGTGGCATTAGGCAAACGCTCTGCTCCCAGAGTAAACCAGCCCCAGACCCTTCCAGCGGGATAGCACCCAGAGCCTGCGCCACGCCTCTTCTCCCCCACACTCATCTCTTCCCTGGGGCCTCCCTGCGCACTGCAAGCCCTGCCCACTGACCTCGGAGCTCCTGGAACCTCAGCCTAAGAAGGCTCATGCTTCTCTCCAGGGCTTCCCCTGCACTCCACGGAGAGCAACCAGGCGCATCTTCCTAAGCCTTTACCTGGTTCCCGGCATCACAAGGTGAGATTCTATACAAAAGGGCAAGAATGGCTTTCCTGGCTCTGTAGAAGTGGCTCCCTCACCTTCCCCTAGGATTCCTCCAGCTGAACTCTAACCTTAGCTCTAAGACATAGAACAGCCCTCAAGGAGGATACATACCCACTCCCAGCTCCTGCAAGGAGGGCAAGGAGGGGCTGGAATCCAGGAAAGTCAGCACGGGGGGTCACCCCTCCATGTACAGCAACTGCCCCTCTCCTTGGGAGGGTCTGGACTGGACTTGGACCAATAAAGCTGTGACCTCAGCAGAAGCTCCGTGAAGACGCTGGCTTCCCATCTCCTCCATCATGGCCTCTTTAAGAGGCACAACTTTGCGGGTGTTTGGATGCTCGGGGCTACATCACAGAGGAAATGATCCGTAATGGTCAGAAGAGGGCCTTGTCTCACACCTCACTGGGATTATAACACCACCAGTAACACAATAGAACACGCCAGCACCTTGAGGGCCACCTACAGTAGGCTACGGGCTCCGCACAGGCTGGGACTGCCTTTTGTAGCAATGACTCACATGGAGGATGTGGCTAATGAAAATCCCGGGACCTTTCTCTGCTTGTGGTGTGGCCGCACCCTCACCTGGGCAGTTGAGTTGGGGACCGCAAGGCGAGATGTCACATTGATCCCAAGTAGACTCTGTCCTGTCGAGAACAGCTCCTCCAGATCCTTCTGGCCAGCTCAGAGTAGCTGGCGACTTCATGCCTTGACCCCAGATCCAGGCCCCAGATGCGCACTGTGTTGCTGCAAAGGAGTGTGCCACCCTGCCAGCCAGGTGCCCTGCAGCAGCCTGGCTCATTACGTACAGGAGCTGAATAATCTGCAGCAAGCTCAGGGAGTTCAAGGTGAGGATAGCACCGCCCCCCTCCCACCCCCAGTGCCTCCCACCACAAAGCCAGGTTGGATGGGAAGGCACTGAGTCCACAGACTCCTGACCTAAGCGCCAGACACCAGCATCATCCCTATTGTTTCGAGAATCTTAGACATTTTGGCCAAGAGGATTCCCAAGAGGACTATGGGTTTCTCAGACCCTGAGCCTATTTGGAGAAGGAAGGGGCTGCAGAACCATGGTAGCTCATAGGATGCTCATGGGACCCCACACAGGAACGCGGATCCCCACTTTCCAGGTGAGGGATCCACCAGGAGACGAGGTTAGGCTGTCACTATGTGAAGCAAAGCCCAAGCCCTGATTCATGCAACTCTCCACAGTGCTGGGGAGCCAGGCCCACGTGGGACCACCTCTGCCTGACTTCCCTTCATCGGCTTCCTCTTAGGACAAATCCTGCTCCCTCCAAGAGTCAGGGCTCTGCCCCACCCAGGGTCTAGCCCGCAGGCAACATCAAGGAACAAGGATACTGATAGCGACAGCTACACCTACTGAGCCCATTAGCAACACCGCTCAAGTATTTACCCACAAAGCAAGCGTCCCTGGGGTCATCCCGCATGGAAACCTAGTCTCAGACCAGAGAGGGTGAGTGGCTTGTCCAAAGACACATCAGGTTCAAGCTCAAGTCTGCAGAAACTAAAGATCCTAAAGTGTCCACAAGGCAGAGGCAGAACTGATGGGGGGCACGTCTCAAATAGAAGCAGCCACGTACAAAAGAGAGTCTACATCGGCCTCTCCCCTAAGCAGGGGGACAGTGGGCCTGTCCTGTGCCTCCCCAGGGACCAACACAGCCTAAGAGCACAGATGGGAGAGGAAAATCTCGAACCCTGGGCACAGCCCCACTGCCTGGACCTGCCTCCCCGCTGAGACGAGTGGTTTGAAAGGGGTCTGAGCAAACCCTGGAACTTTCAAGAGCGGCAGCTGCCTTTGGGGCCTTGTTCAGACAGGCTCAAGTGTCCCTGTCACTCACTCACACAGTATTCGCCAGGGGCCTGAACTATTGGCATCCTCATCATTTCGAAACATCCACCAGTCTGGGCCAGTCTGGAAGGAAGAGCTGGACCAGAAGCCGGGACGCTGTGAATACTGGTATCAGAAGAACACACAGGCAGGGGGCTATTTAAGTAAGGTGAGCCCTGGCTTGGGTGCAGGCCGAGCCAGGGTGCTGGACAGGGATGGCTTTTGAGGACCATCTCAGGTCCTGTCCAGCCACAGTGGAGAACTTGAGGCTCAGGGAGAGGGGTGTCCATGCACTGCCTAAGGTCACAGTGAGTGGCAGAGCTGGGATTTGAACTTGGACACCATGATTAAAGGCTACCACCTGCCTTCCTGCTTGCCACTCTCCAGGGCTGTCCTCAGAATCACTAGCTAGGAGTGCATTCACAGGGGGAGGCAGGGGGTCTCAGCAGCAACAACACCAGAAGAGGTAGCTGAGCATCCCCCCGAGGGAGGAAGGGGATGTTAGCAAAGGAGCTGCCTGGCACTCTAAGATGGAGAGCTTCCCCACCCCAACTCTGCATCCTTACCAGAAACGGAAATTCACCCATCCGATACCCCACCAACCTTAGCCTGGCATTCAAGGCCCCTGCGGCCCAGCCCCAACTTGTCCCTGCATCCTTATCTCCCCCGGCTTGCCCTGGAGCCAGCCTGCACTCCTGTTATCTGCCATGACGCCACACACAGGCAGGGTAGGGTCATGGCTGCATCATCTGCTCTCTTCCTGAGGCTTGCCTGAGTCCTCTCTGGCTGGCCTCTCTGTCGGTGTCCAGGGCAGTGAGCTCCAATCACAGCCCATATCCGCTGAGTCTCCCCTAATCAGCCCCTTATCAGACCTTTAGGGCACCCATCCCCTCTCCCATCCACGCCATAATCATCAGAGCGACATTAATAAAAAGCAGCTGCCATCCTGCCTCCATACCAGGCTCTCCGTGGCTCTCCATCATTGCCTTCTGTGCCCACAACCATGCTCTCTGCTCAACACTGTTATGTCCATTTGACAGGTAAGGAAACAGAGGCTGGGAGGGTGGCCCAAGGTCCCACAGCTGGAAACAGCACCCTAGGATTGCAGAGTCAAGATCCTAACAGATGGGCTGCAGCCCCTACCAGCCCAGGCTGCCTGCTTTGTTAGATACTGCTGGCTATTTCTACGGGGGTTCTGGGTACAGCAGTGGGTCTGGGGTGCTTAACCCCTTTCATTAATTTTATTCATTCAATCAAAGCTTTGTGGGCACCTTCTACCACATTCCAAGGATCTAGTCTTATCTTGGGCATTAGAAATTTGGGGATGAAAAAGCCACAGTGTCTGTCCTCTGTGTTCCCCAGCCTGTCTGGGAGACAGACCCATAAGGAGATAACTCACCAGACAGCTCAGGACGTGCTGTGCTCATGGCCAGCAAGCCTAGAAGAGGGAGCTTCTGGTCCATTTCCCTTAGAAATTGGAGCCTGTGACAAATCTGCTCCAGGTCTATCGCCTGGCATCCAGCAGGTGCTTATTTGCCGGGGGGGCGGGGGGGGGACACAACAGTCAAGTGGGCACCGTGTCGGTGACAGCACTGGAATACCCTTGTAACCCATGACTATCAGATTGGCCATCCAGGGTGCTTTGAGCTTAACAAACACATACAACAATGGAAAGGACTCGCCGCAGTATGACAATGAAGACCTTGGGTGATTAAAGTTCCCAGCAGGCAGCGTTGGTGGTTCGTACATCCAGGTGAGCCCCACAGAGCTGAGAGGGCCCAGATAAATATTGCTGATTGATGACAGAGTCTTCCACTGCCTAGGGACAAGCAGTCTCGGACAGTCGTTGAGGACATACAAGGATGGCTCTCAGTCTGTCTGTCATTCATCATCTCCTGCCTGCTAAAAATATAGAAAAATCTGCATTTTCTCCCTGCTTTGGTTCAAGGGATCAGAATACTCAACCGTAGGGCACAAACCCGTGAGAAGCTTCAGCAACCGAAGGCAGAGAAGTTTCACCTCTGGATTATGTTTGCCACCTTCCTCTCTCTGCCAGTGTCCACCCTGGGGCCAGACAGGAGTTTTGAGCCTGCAGAGAGTGAGCACCTCCAGGGGTCAGGACTGCTATCTTGGATACCTCATCCCAAAGCATCGCACAGTGACAGTCCCATCTCAGGAGGCCCATGAGGACAGCGCGGACCGAAACCCTCATGTGTTGGCTCCAGTCTCGGGTTCGCTTTCCCAGAGACACAGAGAGACAAAGACAGAGAACTAAACACTTCTTTACAGAGCACTCTCTGCTTAGAACCACCTGCTCCCTCTGGTAAGCACTCCTTCTTGGCACACGCTGAGCATTGCCCATCCCACAGCAAGCAGCCATAGTGCATGTCGGAAGCAAAGAGCTGGTAGTCCTAGATCCCACTGGACAGGGTTATGAGCCTTCCCATCACCCAGCTCCAAACCTTGCCTCCCTTTCCTCTGACTTCTCTCCAGTCCCGAGCTGGAGCCACTCCCAGGCACGGTGGCTTGGTGGAGAGAGGGTTCCAGAGTGAGGACAATTTCTTCCTCTGGATAGTCCTTTTCCAATGCTGTCTGCAGGGTGCCCTTGAGCTCATCCCAGCAAATATCAGGGTAGGACTGGCGTTGTCCCCAGCACCCTGGGGGAGCACATGCCCTCAGGAATTAGGGAGGGTTTTAGGATGCAGCATCCCGACTCCTGGCTGCTTCTCCCCACTGGGCTGTAGATGAGCTCCAGGCTCTCACTCTAGGGTAGGCGATAATCTGACCGCCGAGAAGGAGGAGAGAGCCTGGCTGCTCCACACTGTGCCCTCCGGCCCCTCCCACTCCTCCCTGCAATGTGAATGGGACCTGGGGAGAAAGTGGCATCACCTCCTACCTCAAGGACCAAGCAAAACAATCGCCAAACCAGGAACCGTGTTCTCTCCGAGCATGGCTTCTCTTGGTCTGCTTCTGTTGCAGTGTCCCTACCCCAAGAGTGCAAAGTCTTCCCCCAGGGAACCCAAATCCTTTCTCCCCTCTTGCTCAGGGCTTCCTGCATTGAAACTCAGAGCGCTGGGTTTAGGTCACCTTGCACCTGATCTTACACCATGTACACTCCTGGTGCCCCTTCAAGAGTTTGCTCCACCTCCTTTCCTGCCCACCCTGCGACCCAGATTCCGTCCTGCACTCAAGAACCTATCCCTGCCCAAGGTCATGCCTCGATTTCCCTCTTCCACTGGGGACTCCAGTCTTTCTTCCTTAAAACCTTCCGGTCCTGTCCTGTGCCCCAACTTTGCCCGTAGATCTCATCAATCTCCTTCCACGTGTAGCCCAGCTCCTTTCCTGGCCACCACCACGACATACAGGTAGGCTCCCAAGTCCAGCCCCCCAGCCACCGGGCGCTCACCGCCGCCGTTCTTATAGCAGAGGTAGGGGAAGCGCCACACATTGGCCAGGTCCACGGCGAAGCCCACCACCGACAGCAGGAAGTCCATCTTCTTGCCCCAGGTCTCCCGGGGCTGTGCATCGTCACCGCGAGGCGCCAGAAGGCACTGGACACCGTTGCTGTCCTTCACCACAACCAGGTCAGCCGCCTTGCACGCCTTCAGGGGCGGCTGGGGCCCCGGGTCAGCCCCGCTGTTCTCGGGCTGCACCTGCGGGTTCATCCGCGCCAGAAGCATGGGTGCGGCTGGCAGGAGGGACCTTCGCGGTACTGGGAGCGCGCCGAGGCTCTGCTAGGACACAAGGAAAAGACTCGGTCACCTGGGCCGTTCCTGCCTGCGGGTGCCTTTCCAGACCTCCCAGTAGTGCCAAGGACACCTGGATCCGCACGCGCTCAGCCTGGCGGACGCAGGGTTGCCAGACAGACGCGCACATCTGTCGGAAAATTTTGGAAACAAGAGGCTGTGGCGAGCCCGACCCGCACGGGAGTCAAAGCTGGAGATCGTCCCTGAAGCGTGCTCCCCGGTCAGCCGCGCTCTCCCGTCCGCGAACTGCGGGGTGTGGACCCATCGCGACTTAAGTTTCCCGGGGCCGTGCCAGGACCCGGCGCAGCCGGCCGCCCCCTCCCCAGCCAGGGACTGCGTCACCTCTAGCAGCCCCAGGAGCCCCCCGCGGACACGCAAACGTCTACACTTCAAAGTCAGGGACTCTCAAGTTCGTGCGGCTCAGCCGGGGTCGCCCTGGCACACCCAGCCCGGTCCCGCGCGCAGAGCGCACTCACGTGTCCGGCAGTGAGGGGATCCCGGGTGCCGTGCGCTCTGCCAGCCCGGGACCAGCCGCGCCTCGGCAGGCTCCGGGACGCGGACTAGGGCAAGGCACTGCCGCGTGGCGCTCGGGCGCGGCGTGGGGATCGCTGTGGGTGCGGGCCGGCTGGCGGGGCGCAGGCTGGCTGGCTGTGGCCGTGCCGGGCAGGGGCCGGGCTGGTAATGTAGCCTGCGCCCCAGGTAACGCGCCGATTGCATTAACCCAGCGCCCGGGCGGCTCAGTCTGGAGGCTGTTAGCGCTAATGGAGACTGACAGCGCGGCCGGGGCTGGCAGGGGCGGGGGCGCGGCTCAGGGGCGGCGGGAGCAGGGCGCTCGCTCGGCCACTTGCGGGACCGGGCGCGCACTCCCTGGCGACCTCTCCTGCGCTGAGTTCCGCAAACCGCTGCCAAGGACGCCAGGCTCTAAGCTGTGGCCGGCCGCTGCGCCTGGTGCAGCCCCAGCGCTGTCGTCCACCCCAAGCCACTGAAACTACCTGGTCAGGGCTTCTCCATCAACCCAATCTGTTCGGCTCAGCGCCCAAGGCTACGAACTGGTGGCCCGCGGGCCCTTGGGCGGTTTTGTTGGCAGGCGGCACATTGCCAAGTCACCTCCCAGTGTTGACTCCCACCCCTGTTGTGGGCAGCCAAGCAGGGCATTTGAGGCTGTGGCCTCCGCTCTGTAAGGCTGAGAAATGCTATGCATTCGTTAATTTACTCATTCATTCACTGCTTCACTCATTCATTCTTCCAGGTCCTGCCAGGTGCCGGGGTAGGCTCCTGGGTGACAGCAATGCAGGTTGAGCCCTGAGAGTCCCAATGTCATGGTGTTTGCATTCTGGCAGGGGAGATAGGGGAAAACAGGAAGCGTCGTAAATACACAGATGATGTCATGGGTGAGCCGGTGATGCTGGCTATGGGAGAACCGTGAAGACTGGTGAGGCAATGGGGCGGCAGCTTGCAAAGGGGGCCAGGGTGCCTGAGAAGGTGCTGCTTAAGCAGTCAAGAGGCGGACCCGCGGAGCCGGTAGTCATCCACTTGTTCCTTTATTGGTGAATTTATTCATGCACCCAAGAGATGCTGAGCTCTCTAACTAGTGGAGCTGTGGAGGCAGTTCTGCCCTCAACGGGCTCCCGGTCCAGTGTGCACAGAGTTGGCCACTGCCCGCTGTGGTCATGACAACAGGAGTGAGGAAATTGGGTGGAGCAGAAGTTGTGAAGGAAGGGAGGCAGGAGGCCTCGGAGAAACGGCAGCACTCAAACCGAGAGGGGGAGAATTTGGGCAGCCCCCACCGCCAAGGATCTTTCCTTTTCCTAAGCATTCCAAGTTCCAACCCACCCCCGGGCATTTACACCTGCTGTGTCTTCTTGAGTGTTCAAGCCTGAGTCCAGAGGTCTTTTCTGAACCACTGGTATCTAAAATACACCCCCACATCACATCGTTTTATTTTTTAAAAATATATTTATTTACTTGAAAGGCAGAGTTACACAGAGAGAGGAGAGGCAGAGAGAGAGAGGTCTTCCATCTGCTGGTTCACTCCCAATTGGCTGCAACGGCCAGAGTTGCGCCAATCCAAAGCCAGGAGCCAGGAGCTTCTTCGAGGTCTCCCACACGGGTGCAGGAACCCAAGGACTTAGGCCATTCTCTACTGCTGTCCCAGGCCATAGCAAAGAGCTGGATCAAAAGTAGAGCAGGCCGGCGCCGCGGCTCAATAGGCTAATCCTCCACCTAGCGGCGCCGGCACACCGGGTTCTAGTCCCGGTCAGGGTGCCGGATTCTTTCCTGGTTGCCCCTCTTCCAGGCCAGCTCTCTGCTGTGGCCCTGGAGTGCAGTGGAGGATGGCCCAAGTCCTTGGGCCCTGCACCCCATGGGAGACCAGGAGAAGCACCTGGCTCCTGCCTTCTTCGGATCAGCGCGGTGCGCCGGCCGCAGCGCGCCAGCAGTGGCGGCCATTGGAGGGTGAACCAACGGCAAAAGGAAGACCTTTCTCTCTGTCTCTCTCTCTCTCACTATCCACTCTGCCTGCCAAAAAAAAAAAAAAAAAAAAAAAAAGTAGAGCAGCCAGGACATGAACCAGCGCCTATATGGGATGCCAGCACTGCAGGTGGCAGCTTTACCCACTATGCCACAGAGCCGGTCTCCCCACATCATCGTATATTATTCCCTTCACTCTTTCCCCTTGATTCATTCATTCCCTTTATCTTGTTAGTGGCTTTGTTTTATGCCTCCCGTGGGGTGGCATATGAGCTCCATGAGGTCACGGTGTGCCTGTACACCCCCACGTTCCTGGCCCCTGCAGCGTGCTGGGTGGACGAGCAGGGGGAGTCAAGCAATGAAGGCACAGGAGCACACGGTGGAGCTGAGAGTGCTGGCACCAGAGCGACCTGCCCGACAGAAGTCCTCTGAGCAGGACGCAGAGGGGAGAGGAAGGGAAACTAGAGGACAGCGAGGCTGCCTGGGTCTCTCTGAGCTCACGGCAGGAGGAAGAAGGTCAGGAAAAGCTCTGAGCAGGGGCTTCGGGACCAGAGCCTGGCCACCATCCGGGCTGTGCATCCCCTTTGAGCGGTGGACTGCTGTGCCAAGCCTGTGAGGAAGGCAGGCGTGCAATCCTTTTTCTGCCTTTCAGATCAGGAAACTGTGGCTCCGAGGGTTCAAGGCAGCCATCCGAGCCCCCATGTTGGAAGCAACAGCGTTGAAAGGAGAACCCAGGTCTCCTGGCTCCCGGCCTCCTCTCTCTCCATGGCAGAAAGACACTCAGAATCTCTCTAGCTGTCATGTCCCCTCCCTCTACCCCCACCCCCTCCTAGGTGCTGAGGATCCCACCTCCCAGACGCCCCCGCCTTCCCACCGCGGCCCTGCAGGGGCCGGCCCTGCCCTCTCTCTGCAGTAGCCCCCCAGCTGACCACTCACTCCCAGTGCTTCCGGCCCCCTCAGTATCACCAGCTTCCAGAGCTCTTTCTGAAACGCAGGTCTGGGGCAGCCATTTGGCGTAGCAATTAAGCAGCCTGCATCGGACATCAGAAAGCCTGGGTTCCTATCTGAGCTCCGTCTCCTGACCCCAGCTGCCTGCTAACTCTGACCTCAAAGAACCAGGTGCCTGCCACCCACTGGAGAGACCAAGATGGAGTTGCCAGCTCCAGACTTCCAGCTGGCCCCGCCCCAACTGTTGCAGGCTGTTGGAGAGGGATCACGGAGTGGGGCCTCTCTGTCCCTCTCTTTTCTGTCTCTGCATCTCCAAGGAAAAGTACAAAAATGTTTTAAATGAAAGCAAAACTCAAGTCTGACCACCCCACTCCTCTGCCTAAAACTGAGACATACCAACACATCGGTGCTATTTCATTAACCCTGGATTTGAGGTCATTTTATTTTCTTTGTATTTCTCTGTATATGCCAGCTTTTCTACAATGAGCATTGGATACTTATGCAATCAGAAAAAAGATAGCCCATCTTTTAAAGTCCACTTATGCAATCAGAAAAAAGATAGCCCATCTTTTAAAGTCCTCCGGTCTTTCCAAGATAATATCTGAACAACTTCAGCAGAACCAACAAGACTCTGCCTGTCTAACCACAGCTCTTGCCACCCTAACTCTCTCCTCACCTTCCGTACAAACCTTCTGCTACCTCCAATACATCCCTTACTTTGTAGCAACAGGGGAGATACCCAACTACTAGCAGTTCCCTGTACCTTGTGCATTTCCGCACCTCCACACTTTTTAATGTGCCATTTCCTTCTTCCTTTGTCCACCTGAAGAATTCTCGGTCATCTTCCAAAAACTCCAGTGACACCTCCACTGGGCAGCTTTCCCTGCTAACCACCTTGCACAACACAATCAAAATTCTGTTTATCTGCTTTTTCCATTCGTCTAGTACAGTACCACATGTGACTTCCCTATGTGGAACCAGGACCAATGGCATGTAGTCTATGGCATGGCCAGCGCTCCAGAAAGCTGTACAAAAGAGATCCAGGGGAAATTTCACTGTCTGGGTGGTTTGGTGTCTTTGGTTGGGGTTGTTTTACACTGGATTCCTCCAGAGGCTGAACCTGAAGCCAGAGTCAGGTGCGAGCAGTTTCTTCAAGGAAGTAGTCCCTAGAGGAGTGGGGAAGAGAGACGGGAACTGGGGAACGGGAGCCCGCAGAGGGTGGATGAAGGAGGGGTTGCTGGGGTGTGCGGCTGGCGTTGAGTCCTGCTGGGGACCTCTGGGTAACTGGAGAGGGCACGCTGCAGAGTGGCCAGGACACTGGAGCCACCGTCCTTCAAGGCTGCTGTCAGGGCGTTAACTTCCCCAAATGACCTGCCAGTGTGATGAGTGGGGTGAGCCTGCTCCTATAGCCAGACCAAGCCTGCCAGCACAGTCCCAGGTGCCGCCAGCAGCCAGCTGTTGGGTGGCATCTGCACTGGCAGGGACAGGAGTGATGAGGGGTGTGGGCAGGGCCCAGTGGGAGTGTTAGCTTCAGGGGCGGAAGGTGGCACTCCCTCCACGACGTGCACACCATCAGTGAGCCAGTCAGCAAGTCCTGAGAGCGTTCAGCCTTCTGGGGGCCAGCAGTGAGGACACTGGCCTGGGGCTGGGCTGGAGCGGAAGGTATCTGCCTCCACTTCTGGCCCAGACTCCTTGCTGGCAGCTCCAAGAGCCATGGGGCCATGTGTCTTGTCTCGGTGTCCTGATCCTACCCCTGCAGCTGGCCTGAGGGCGCGCAGTGGGCAGGAGGCTGCAGCATTATCAGGGCTAATGTGATCTCTGGGAAGGCATCACTTCCACTTACCGTGGCACTTGGTGACACAGGCCATGGGATACAGGGTGACGGCTGGCCATCTCCCCACACACACAGGGCTGGAGAGGGGCACATTTGGAGTCCGAGGGGCTGGGTCCTCAGGATACCCTCAGAACCATCCCCTGCATTGCACTGGTCATTGGTATAAGGTGTGCTGCTTTTACAAATCACATTAAAGTCCCTTCCAGAGAAGGCCCCCAGGAGCTGAAATCAGTCTCCCGCAGGACACGCCCCCCCGAATTCCCCTAGGGGTCATGAGGCTTCCAGGCTACCCAGCTGCAGCTCTGGCCTCAGCCTCTTCTCTGTAGGGCTCCTAAGCCGACTGGCCCTCCCAGGCGCTGGCATCCCAGTGTAGACCCTCACAGCCACATCCTCTCCTCGGACCTCTCCCCAGAATCCTGCACGCTTTTACCCAGCTACAGACTTCCGTGTGGCTGGGAAGAGGCACCTGAAACTCACCCTGTCCTAAACAGAGTCCTTGGCCTCCCCGTCATGACCTGCGCGCAGCTCTGCTCTCCCACATCCCCCCGCTCCCAATCTGCGCCCATCCCAGCGGCTGCTTCCTTCTAGTTCCTCAGGGCAAAACCCGCAGCCAGCCTCACCTCCTCTCTCCTGCTCCCACATCCACTCCTACTGCAAACCGGGGGCTGCAGAGCCCATCCCTCTGCCCTGGGTTACTACGATGGCCTCCCGGACTTCTCCCCTCGCCCTCGGAAGCTGAAACTCTGCACAGCTGTCAGAAACACCTTTCAGAAATGAGTTCAGATCCTCTCCCTCCCTCTCTAACAGCTCCCATCACATTCATGATAAACTCTGAAGCCCTCCCATGGCTGCCATGATTGACTTCTCAACTCAAGCCCTGATGGCGCTGCAGCCCCCGGGGAAAGCCAGATCAGGTAGGGATGGGGTGGGGGCGCTGGCAAGAGGAGAAGAGGAGTGGCTGGGGCTGGGGGGCGGGGGGCAGAAAGAGCTCTGGGCTCGGAGCCGGCACCTCCCATCCTGACTCGGACTCTGCTATTTCAGGCTCTGTGATAATGGCCAAGTTCACCAGCATGATGGGGAGGGACCATGGATGAAAGAAAGACAGCTGGAGCATGTGTCAGGAGAAGGGCGGGGAAAAAGGAAAGGAGGGAAGGGACTGGGTCTCCGGGGGGGAAAGGAGGGCTTCTCCCCAGCCCCCAGGTGGGTCCTGGATCCCTCCTTTGGCCTCAAGATGGTCAGGGAAGCCCTGGGGACAGGGGACTTGCGTGCGGACCACGTTCCTCTCTAAGGCAGAGGAGGTGTGGTCAGCCGATGGGGATGAGCCACAGTCAGCCAGGCACGAGGGCTCTGCCCACTGGACGCATCAGAGCACAGTGGAGTCTCAGACCGCTGCATGCCCAGTTTTCCTCTCTTAGAGACCAGGGTCCCAGGCTGAGGAGAGGGTCTTCTGCTCTCTTCCCAGAAATTTGTGCACAAACGTGGCATCCTTGAGATTTAGTATGAAATTTATCATACATAGGAGAAGGCACGTAAAACATGCATGAACAAGTCATGCTTTAAACAACAACCAATACAAGAGCTCGCTCCAAATTAAGGAACAGAACATCTCCATACCCTGCAAGCCCCTGTGCACCCCTCCCTCAGCATGCCCCTCAAGTCTCATCTCCCCCCAGAGAAAATCAATGTCTTGAATGTAGCAGTCAATTTCTTCCTTTCTTTTCCTTCCCCCGTCCCTCCCTCCCTCGCTTTTTTCCTTCCTTCCTTCCTTCCTTCCTTCCTGGTAGTATGACCACCTGGGAATATATTCTGAAACAATACATGTTTACTTTTATTCTTCTTTAAACTTTATATAAAAGGAATCACTTTGTATATATTCTGCGACTTCTTTGGCTCAATATAACACATTTGAGAATGGGTCCAGGCCATGGGGCTGGCTGTAACTCACTGGTCTTCGTTGCTACATAGATGCACTATACTCCATGCATAATCACAATTTATTTACTCATCTAATTAGGAGGGCACTTGGATTGCTTCCAGTTGTGTTTCTACATGCAAGGAGGCTGTCTGTAAACTTCTTCAGACATGCGGGGGTTGCTCCAGAGCCTGTTCTTCCTTCTGGTTTGAGGAGTGCATTTTCTCAGGCTCTTCAAGTCAGGTCAAACCTTTTTCTAAAGTGCCTGCAACAGTTGGAACTCCCTATAGGAGTCTGTCAATTTCTCACTTCTAAATTCTTCCCATCCTTGCTAATCCTTTGTATTACCTGGGCTTTTAAGTTGTCCCAGTCTTTGGGGTATGAAATGCTATCCCAGTGTGGTTTTAATTTGTATTTTCTTGACTTCTGATGACATTGAACATCTTCTTGCACACGCATGGGTCATTTGTATTTTAATGTGATTTAATGTAACAAGTGTTGCTTTGTTTTTGTTTTGTGTATTTATGTCTACCTTTCCCTAATAGCTCTTCCAAATTATATTTTAAAATACAGCAGTTTTTGTACTTCGCGTTTTTGTCTTTCATCCACCTGCAGCTTATTTTTATGTAGGGTGTAAGAGAGGGATTCCACTCCATTATTTTTCATACAAGTAACAGATAACGAATTGTCTTGACCCAGTTATTAAGTCGTTACCTCCTCTCTGCTCTGATGAGCAGACAATTCTCTGTCATAAACCACGCTCCTTTGTCTGATGGTGCTTTCTGTGGTCTCTCTTCTGTTCTCTCAGTTTATTTGTGCCTCAGCCAATACCACTGATGTGCGACACGTGCTCCTATCTGCAGGAGCAACACCGTGTAGCTCTTTTCCTTTGGAAATGTCTCGGCACTTCTTTTCCCTACACATTTCGGAATCAACTTGCAGAGTTCCATGAAAAATCCCACTGGCATTGCAGCTGTGATTACATGGAATCTACCGACCAGTGAGGGAGAGGTGGCGTCTTCCATCTTCCCGTTCAAAGGCCCAGGGCTCATCTCCCTGCACTTGCCTTCTTTATTGTAAGCAGTATTTTTAATACAGCTTTGGGGGGGTCTGCAGACTCTAGCATGAAATCCCCTCAACATCCGTTAAAATGAGCACCCATTAGTGTTGGGAGTCTTCTTCCTCCCTGGGAAACACTTCCCAGGAGCATGAGGCCAAGTGACCCACAGTGACCTCCCCACCCACTACTGGCTGTCTCACCCCCCCCCTCCCCTCGCCAGGTCTGTTCCTGAGAAGTGCACCAAGTTGTGCTTTTGCTGCAGCCTGGAGAGGCACCCTGGGGTGGAGTTGAAAGCAGAGAATTTGCATTATGGGCCCTCTACTGAGCACCTGTGAAACCATGGCCACATGCTCCTATTTCTCTGTGTCTCAGTTTCTTCATCTCTAAAATCAGTAAGACAATGATGATGATGGTGACGGTGACGATGATGGCATTTACCTCCCAGAATTCTGGAGGAGATTAAATGACTAAATGCATGCAAACCCTTGGATAGTCCTGGGTAGGATGTGTGTCATTTGTTGATGTTGCTGCTATCAACACAGTTGATTTTTCTGTCTGTGGGAGGCAGGGTTTTTTGGTTAGATTGAGCTGACTGCAAACCACGAGACTGCGAAGAATAACAAATAAGGTTTGGTGTAACAAGGATGAATGTGGCCCTTGGAGTTCGAACAAAAAGTTGGTGCAAAGCCTGGTTTCACTACTTGATTGCTGGGTGACCTTAGGCTTCTGAGCCTCAGTTTCCCCACGTGTAAAATGGGGATAATGATACCTGCTACGAAGGTCAGTGGCCATAGGAAGGGTCACGTTCATCAAAGCTCTGGGATGCCAGTAGCCATCATGTGCTCAAAGGTCACCACTTCCTCCTAGAGATCCTTTGTCTCTTTGCCACTTTTCCAGGTCTGGAGGTTAAGTCTAGGTTGTCAGCTTGACTGGAACACCTGGAACAGCACTAGTTTGAGTGGGTCTATGCGTGTGTTTCCAGACGAGATTAGCATGTAACCTCGGTGATCTAGGAGGTCTTGGTGTGGGCAGGCTGCATCCGCTGACTGGGCCTGGAGAGAATCAGTACAGAAGACAAGGTGGTGTCTGGCCCTGAGAGCTGGGACACAGTGGCCTCCGGCCTGGCACATCAGTTCCCGACCCCTGGGCTCCAAGGACTCACACCGGCTGCTACTTGGGCTTTTGGCTTCAAGATGATAGTTCCTCCATTGGCTTCTCCAGTTCTGAGACTTTCAGAGTTGGACAGCCATGCTACCAGCATCCCAGGGTCTCCAGGCTGCAGATGACCTGCCATGGGACAATCGCATGAGCCCAGTACTCTAAGAAATGTCCCCTTCATGTATCTACATGCAAGTCCCATGGATTCAATATCTCTAGCGACTCTGACAGTCCCAAGAGCAGATTCCTGGTTCTCACTCCAGATATGTGGATTCAGTGAGGTTGCTGTTCTGGGGCACAGGATTCAGCAATCAGCATGCTTACGGCATTGTATTCCTATTTTTTAAAGAAATAATTCCAGTATCAGTAGTAGATGTTGCATAACTGCTGCTGTCCCAGCTGAGAGAGGCTGTAGCAATTGGACTTGTTCGGTCCAACTTGAATGCCTTCTTTCCCTCACACTGCTATGTCCTCTTTTTGGTCAGACCACATATGGCAACAACAACAACAACAAAAAGCAAAAACAGCCATTTCCTGGCTTTGCTGACTTTTCCCAACAAATCACAGAACAAGTGTTCTCTGGGACATGGAAGAGACAAAAGCTACCACATGTGTACTGTCTTGGGGACCATGCATCCACAGAATGCCTGGAGCAGGTGTGTGGGCTGGAGACATGGGCTCCATGGTCAAGAGCTCTCAGCACAGGTGGCCCACAATGAGGCCAAGGGCTGGAGGACACTGCTCCCAGTCTGGGCAGCCCCTGCTCTCCTCCTGTGCCCAGGATCCTGAACCTAAGAAGCCCACTGGTGAGGGCAGTGCAGGCAAGTGGTCCACACTGTGTGGACCACTCTTAAAGCATCCCCTGCCAAAGGCAAGGTCTTGAGACTCCGCCTCCCCCTACTTCTGTACACGTGTCCCAGGGTGAAAGCCAGGTGCTCTAGGGCAGGGACGGGGAACTCAGGGGAGGCATTTGCAGGCTCTCTGATGGTAAACACTGTCACCCTCCCCTCCTGGATTCTCCAGAGGTCGTAGACCCTGTGGACTTCTCAATGTGACAGGTCCAGTGGCACTAACTGCTTGGGGGTTCATCTCCTGGCTTTCACTTCCCAGCCCACAGTAGTATCTATCTCAGAGGGTGATCCCAAGGCTCACATGCATCAGAGTCTGCAAAGTGCATCAGCAGTGTTGGCACATCCCAAATACACAGTAGATATTTTCTATATACAAAGCGATTTCAAAACCTTTGCCAAAGGGGCAGTCACTTAGTGTTGAGATTAAGATACTGCTTGGGACACCTGCATCCCAGATCATAATGCCTGTGTTCAAGTCCCAACTCTGCTCTTGATTCTTGCTTCCCACTAAGGCACACCGTGGTGGCCAGCAATTGAGTCCCTGCCTCTGACATGAGAGCCCTGGGCTGAGTTCCTGGCTCCGGGCTTTGGCCCAGCCTGCCCTGACCATGGTGGGCATTTGAGGAGCGAGCCAGTGGAAGAGAGATGCTGTATGTGTGTGTGTGTGTGTATCTCTTGTTCTGTCTCTCTGACTTTCAAATAAATATACTTTAAAAAAATGTAACTTTGCAGAAAACGCAATTAAAATATGAGTTTATTTTGGAGGACCAGGTGGAGGAGGGGCCAGGCTGAGTAGGGTTCTTGGTCAAGACAGAGTAGGGGAGAGATTGCCACTAGGCCACCCTGGCTGTCCTGAGGGACACACACACACACCTTCCCAAGTGCATGCTTCCCATGTGAGGAACAAGTGGCCAGCTTACACTGTCCACGTACACACTGGGCTCTGCATGGCCCGTGTGTAAATGTGGGTCTTTGAGCTGAAGTCGTGTCTAACGCACAGCTTCACCCATCACAATATGAATACAACACATTTATGCACATGCCTGTGTTGGGGGAAGTGGACAAGGGACTTGGGCCTTAGGAAAAGATAGAGGCAGAGGCCTGCTGGCCTCAGGAGTGGACGCACAGTCGCAAAGGGGGCCCAAGAGCAGGACATCCCACAACACAGATCAGGCCCCCTCTCACCATGGCACAGGGTGGAGCTGAGAGGCCGCATCAGGGCTGCCAGCCACTGCCTTCCTCTGCCTTCCTCTGCCTCCAGGCGCTTCCCGGCTGATCCTCAAGGGGGAGCACAAGTCCCTAGGGGAGCTGTAGGCCCGTGGGGGAGCCTCCCCGGCAGGCAATGAGCTCAGCCCAGCACCCTGAGGACCGAGCTGGGGAAGCAGCCTCGGGAAAGGAGGAGGCTTTTCTTCAAAGGTTTAAACGTTTTCTACTAATTTCCCTTCTCATTTTTCTTCCTCTCCTCCATGCCACCCCAACAAGACCTTTTTCTTTTTTCTTTTTTCTTTTTTCTTTTTTTTTTTTTGCCGCCATCCACTTAGGAACCAGGGCAATCAGAGATGAGCAGGACCTCAAGGCAGATGCCTGGGATCCGGAGTGGTGCTGGGACTCCAATCCATGCACTCCAGCATGAGATGCAGGCGTCCCAAGAACCACCCTAACTGCTCTGCCAAACCATGTTCTTTTAACCTGATTATGGAGAGGGGCGTGTCTCAGGCTGGTGCTGGTGTGCATGCCGGTGAGAACACTCTCCCTTCCCGCTCCCCATTTCAGCAGAGGCAAGTCCTCCTTGAGGTCAGAACCTTCTGGCCAAAACAGAATCAAATCAGAATCTCCCAACGGTGGCTTTTAGTTACCATCTAACCAGGACCCGGTTTTCAATCTATGATGTTGATAGGAAGTTTCTTTCATTATTTGTTACTTTTAATGTAACAACTTAATTATGAAATATTACAAACATATGAAAACTCAGGAGATAATATAACAAACAACCCACTGGCTTAAGAAATAAAAACTTTAGAAATATGGCAGTAACCCCTACACACCCCTCCCCGGGCACCCCTCCTTCCATCTCCCCTTGTCAGCCACTGTCCCTGTGGACTTTTGATTACTCCCAAGCAGGTGTCTAAATACACGCTCACTGTGCAAGCATCCTGGGAGCAATCCACATGATATACTATACAGCATATATCTATGACACATGTTAAATGTACAGTATACATATGTATGCACTGCTGTGGTCTGGATCTGGCTTGTCTGCTAAGAGACCGTTTTGGGAGCTCGGTCCCCAGGGTGGTGGCATTGAGAAGCACTATGGACCCTTTAAGGGCGGGACCTGGTGGGAGGTCCAAGGTCATTTGGAAATACTTTCATCAAAAGGGATCTTGGCAGTGGGCATTGGGCACAGTGGCCCAAGTTGTCCCTTAAGACACCTGTGTCGCCCATCAAATGCCTGGTGTGAGTCCCAGCTACTCTGCTTTCAACCCAACTTCCTACTGGGAGGAAGTAGATGATGGCTCAAGCACTTGAGTCACTCACAAGGGAGATCCAGATGGGACTCCGGGCTTGTGGAATCCCTGGACCAGACCCAGCCTAGGGATTGCAGAGATTTGGGAGTGAGCTGGGGGATAGAGGATCTCCCTCTCTACTTGTCTCATTGTCTCCCTGCTTTTCAAATAACACAAAAAAAATTTTCAAAATTAAAAGGGATTTGGAAATACCTTAAACAAAAGGTTTTAAGTATTTCTTGTGAGATCCTGATTGCTTCTCCAAAGAGGACTGCTGCCAAAGCCTAGGGCCCCGGCCTGCTCTCAGGCCTCCTATCCCAGGATGCACTGCTTCTTCCCCAAGGAGTTCACACCATTATGTGACACACCTGCCATCAGGCCCTCACCAGAGGCTGACCCAGTGGCCCGCCCCCTCCACCTGCCCTTGATGTTGGACTTTAAGCTTCCAGAACTTTGAGCTCAATAAGCCTCTTTCTCTTCATGGATAACCTGCCTCAGGTATTTTGTTAGAGCACTGAAAAGCTAAGGCATGCATATACTTGTGCATATGAGGGCACTTCAAAATGCATAATATGAAAGAAACTATACATGGATTTTGAAAAAGTTGCACCAAAACTCATCCTTCAATTTTATTTTTCCACAAATTTTCTGAAGTACCCTTTTGTATTAAACATATAGTATATATTTAGGATATGGAGCTATGTTTCAGATATGAGGAGGTATCTAGTATGACATATACACACATGTATACTTTATAATTAATATGCATGTATACATGTGTACATATGTATGTTAGATATATAGACAGAAATATTAGATATACATCCCTAAAATTACATTGTATCATTAAAGTCATATTTTATATGTATGTCTGGTGTGCATGTACGTATGTGTATGAGGCTTAAGACACACAGAAAAGTGAACCAATCATAATTGTACTCCTTTATACAATACATACACCAAGGCCATTCAGTGAAAATGACCAGCACCCCAGGATTGCCCCTTGTGCCCCCACCCAGCCCACTCCTCCTCCCTCCTCCCTCCTCCCCAAAGGTAACCATTCTCTGGACCCCTAATGGAACAGATTCCTTTCGCCTGTCTAAACAATAGAAAGTACCACTTCGCGTGTGTTTAAAGTTTATGCAAACATTATCATTCTGAATGAACCGTTCTGCAAATGTCCTTGAGATTTTTCCATGTTGACACTTGAGTTTCCTTTTTAAAACAAATGTATTGGATTAAGAAGAGTGAGTTGATTTAAAGGAAACGCATCCAGTCCACATTAGGACAAGTTGAGCATAGCGTGCCAGAGTTTAGGAACCGGGGGACCCAGCCCCACCGCTTCTCCTTTAGCAGGTGTGCAAACGGAAGCCAGGGAGAGTCAGAGCTGCACCCTAAGTCGCTGCGCTTGCTCCTGGCACAACCAGGACAAAGCTCTACCCGCAAATGCCTGAGGCAAGAGATGTTTCCACCACGTCCTGCTAGCAGGAAACATCCCGTCCCCTCACCCCATCCCACAGCCACACATATCAGCTCTACGCCCCAGCAGAGCTTAGTTCTTGGCCTTGATCTGCAGAAAGTAAACTGTTTTTACTAAATCAATTGTTTCGGAATTAAGCCTGGAGTTGGGGTGGTGCAGCATTGGGAGGACCCAGCCCCACCAAGGCAGCTGTCCAACCTTCAAAGTCGTGACAAGTCTTCCACTTGGCGGCCACCTCGGTGACCTATATTTTAATGTGTGCTATTAGATTATTGCTAATGAGACATCTTAGGGATAAAAGAATTATGCTCGCTGCCCAGGCTATGGTAAAAGTCCAATTGAATTAAAGGCTAAAATCGTTTGGGACTCTGCTAGACAACTTGTCCCCCAGGCTGGGCCTGAATGGAGATATTAAGCTTTGGAAATTACACAGGAAAAATAAGTATAATTGATCCGAGGTAACTTCACTTGTCTAAATTAAATAATGTGATTGTTATAGGCAGAAAGGCCCGGGATAAAGAGCCGGACAGAAAAGGCTTGCTTTCTGCAAACAAAGTTATAAGGACAAGCCCTAGGGAACTGACTTTTTTCCCTGATGAGCTGAACACTCTCCTGATGGCTTCTGAGTGTCCAGTTGGCCATCAGCAGAAAACAGACCTGGACTGCGAGTCATAGAATCTGAGCTTTGCTACACAGCCGACCACCATCTTGACATCCCCTTCCCCATACCAGAGCTGGCTTCTGCCACCACCAGCACCACACCCCACCCCGCCTCCAGGCTAGCTGACCACTGCACTGCTCTCTTGGTTAGAAGAGATTTCCCAGCTGCTGGCTGACCCATGTATTTGTTAGCTTGTGTCCACCCAAGGAATGGTGGCTTCTAAAGGACACCCAAGGTCAGTGTTGTCCCAGCTCCCTGGGGCAAGGCTCCCCATCAGTATGTATCGTTGCATGAATCAGTCATCACACAAGTTTAGCACTGCACAGCTGCATGTGCGGTGCCAGGCTCGAGCCTGGGAGACACCGCCTTTGCAGAGCTGCAGGAGATCCGAGCCCTACCTCCAAGGAGCTCCCTTTCTCCAAGCCAAACTTCGGTGCTCTTCGACTCCTTCCTTGACTCTGTGTTATCTGGGGACAGTGCCGGTGCTGGTGGCACTCTCCCAGGCGGGAGCAGGTCCTTCAAACCTGTGAGAGCTGGGATCTCTCACCTCCTCTGTGTACTCCTTTCTGCTCCCCCACCCCAACTCACAGCTCCCTTGGTCTCCCCTAGCTCCTGTCTGCCCCAGCCTTCAGCAGCACCAGGGACTGCCTGTAATGTGAGACTTGAGGGCTCCCCTGTCATTCTACCCCTGACCCCAGATATTGCTCTTCTGATACTTTAAAGCCCATGCTTAAGTCCTTTTGAAAGTGCTACCTGCTGCTGCTACCTGCTTCTGACTACAGGCCAACTAGAATATGTGGATGCGAGAGACTTCTTTCCCTTCCTCCCTCCCTCCCTTCTTCCCTCCCTCCCTTCTTCCCTCCCTCCCTTATTCCCTCTCTCCTTCTCTCTCTCCTTCCCTCCCTCCCTTTCTCCCTCCCTCCCTCCCTCCCTCCCTCACTCCTCCCTTTCCTTCCTCTCTCCCTCCCTCCTGCCCTTCCTTCTTTTCCATATTTCTAGACCCACTACTATGTATCAGGAACAATGCCCTAAGCCAGGACGGTAGCAGTGAACAAGACAGATGAGGTCCCCATCTAAACCCAAGCAGGAAGAAGAGTTGAGAAGCAAACGAGCATGCAAATAAATATGGTAGGGATCATAATGGTAACGACAGGTGCTCAGAAGAGCATCCCCTAGCAGTTCGGCATCGAAGCCCTCGGGAGGGCCCTTGCTCGGTGCTCAGGGGGCGTCCTCCCCAAGGCCTCCCGAGCTGAGACCCGCAACAATGGGAAGGACTTGGGCTGCAGAGAGCCAGGGAGGAGTGACTGGGGCAGAGGGAGAACAGGATTGAAAGCATGGAGAGTGTTGGAGAAAGGTGGAATGGCAAGACAGGAGCTGCCTCCCAGGCTGTGAGCAGGGCGCACGGACGTGAAGAGGTGGGCAGTGGCCTGGTTCTGAGGTGTCTTTGGGCTTTCTAATGAGGATGGCAGTTCCCACAACACAGCCAAAACACTGCTGATAGCTTTAGAGATGAATGGCATGCTCAAGTTTGTATTATTTTGTAATACGTATTTATGTATTTCAGAGGCAGAGAGAGGGCAGGCACAAGTACTCCCCTTTACTGGTTCACTTTCCAAATGCCTTCCCAGGCTGGGCCTGGGCCAGAAGGAAGCCAGGACCTGGGGAACAACACCTGCTGCCTCCCAGGGTGCACATTAGCAGGAAGCTGGAATCAAGAATGGAGCCAGGACTCCAACCCAGGCGCTCTGGTGCCGGATGCAAGGGTCCCCAGCTGCTAGTCCAGAGCTTTCATTTAAAAGCGTCTATTTGGTTGATGTGTGCAAGAGAGGGGAGGGCAGGGATGGAGCAGTTGCCTGGTCGGGAGTATCTGGAGTTACCCGAGAGAGGTGAGAATGAGGAGGAGTTGAGGCTTCCTCCCGGCAGGAGAGACTGGCGGGGAACAGAAAGTAGCTGGCAGTGCCCCACCTAAAGCACACCTGAACATGCTCTTCCTAGTTCTTTTTTTTTTTTTTTTTTAAGATTTATTTGAAATGGAGAGAAAATGATTTTCCATCCTCTGGTTCACTCTCCAAATAGCTATAACAGCTGTGCCTTGGTCAGGCTGAAGCCAAGATCCAGGTACTCCATCCAGGTCTCCCATAAGGGTGCCAGGGGCCCAAGTACTCACCACTGCCCGCGGCTTTCCCAGGTTCATCAGCTTGGAGCTGGATCCGAAGCGGAGCTCTGATACGGGAGGCCAGGCTCTCGGGCAGCGGCTTAGCTCAGGCACCACAGCACCAGCCTCTCTTGTCCTTTAGGGACACAGGCTTCTAACAAGGCATCCAGCTCTGCCGAGAAGGTGTCCTGGGGCTTCTCTCTGCCTTTCAAAGGTGAATAGGCGGGATCAGGCTCAGGCCGCTGTGCCTGAACAATCCCTCTCTCCAACAGTCTGTGAACAAGACAGCACACAGATGGATTGTTCTTAAGCACTGCCCAGAACCTCGGCCTCTCAACAGAATGGGGACCTTCAGCAGTGGAGCAGGGGGCACCTCCTCCCCTCAGGAGCCAGGTCATCTGCTCCAATGGCTCGCCAAGGGCATCCCAAGATGTGGTGGATTTTAAATCGGCAGCACAAGCTCGCACTTCCATCACATGTCCTTCTTTGTCCGTTCATTCGGGAGAGAACCTGAATGGACTCTGGCATACCCGGTCTTCTCTGCACCCGGCACAGGGTCCTGTCTTTGGGTCTCAGCTTTCCTATCTGTATAATGGGTGAAGAAGCTTCCAGTGTTCACTTCTGATCTGATGTCCTCTTCTTACCAAGAGTGATGGAAATGACGGGCTTACGGGCACTCTAACAGGGGGTGACAGGGACTGCTTTGAGCAGATGGTGAGACCCTACCCGATTGAGTGCTGTGGTTGGGGGAGGGGCACTGGTGCCCAAGCAGGTATGTGGTGAAAGGTGTGTGCCAGGCTCTCACATATCCCTGAGTCATGACATTTCTCCAGCTTCTCCTGTTGTTTTAGTCCTGGGGTCTTTGCAAAGCCTTCCTTACTCTCCAATAGTCTGGTTATCTTTTTAACAAAAAAATTTCCTAATACCTTCATCTTTGAAATCAGTTCAGTGACTCGGCTGTTTGACTTTGTATTCATTCCAGGCTCCCAGGCCATCGCTGCCCATTTCGCCTCCTGTTTCGTGGAAACTGGCCTACCCTTGAACTCTTCCAGGGCCTCCGTCAGTCCCTCTGCTACCTGTGCCTCTGAAACACGTGGCCCCGGGTCACCTGCAGCTCCCATCCCCCCGCCGTGCTGGCCACGTCCCATCTCATCTGTAAGAGAAACAAGACTCTGAAGCTTATGCACATTTTCCTTTTTCTAAGATCTACTTATTTTCTTATGTGAATCCAGAGTTATTGAGAGAGAGAGACAGAGAGAGAGCACACTCTTCTATCCACTGGTTTACTCCCCAGATGGCTGCAACAGATTCTATGCAGGTCTCCCGTGGGGGCAGGGGTCCAAGCACCTGGGCCATCCTCCACCACTTTCCCAGGTGCATTAGCAGGGAGCTGGATCGAAAGCAGAGTATCAGGGACTCGAACTGGCACTCTTATGGGATGCCAGCATCACAGGTGGTGGCTTAACCAGCTGTGTCACAGTATCAACCCCTATACATTTTCTTTAAAACCAAATCAAGGCCGGCACTGTCCTGTAGTAGGCTAAGCCTCCGCCTATGGCACCTGCATCCCACCTGGGTGCCAGTTTGTGTCCCAGCTGCTCCTCTTCTGATTCAGCTTCCTGCTAATGTGCCTGAGAAAGCAGTGGAGAATGGCCCAAGTTCCTGGGCCCCTGCCACCCATGTGGGAGACCCAGGAGAAGCTCCTGGCTCCTGGCTTCGGATTGGCCCAGCCCTGGCTGTTGCAGCTATCTGGGAGGTGAACCAGCAGATAGAAGACCTCTCTCTCTCTGTAACTCTACCTTATAAATAAATAAACAAACAAACTAAATCAAAACTCCATATGCAGCAGGTCAGTTGCTAATGAAATGAGTCAGAAACTCTCTGGAGTGGATTCAAAGCAGCCTTCCTCTCCTCCAGTGACCTTTGACGAGTCCTTGTACCTCCCTCACGTCAGAGGGCTTGTCACCACCAAACGCCACTGATTCCACGCTTGTACAACTCCAACTGTCGGGTGCTTCTTCAGCTGTTGCTCTGTCTCCCTATAGCTCCCACCCCCAGGTTGTTCCCTGGGGCCACCAGAAGCACCTGCCAGCCTCCCTTCTACACAACAGCCTGCAGCTATTTGAGGACGTATTTGAGGACACTTCTTCCCATGCCCATCCCCACCGCTGCCATCCATCCTGGCATTCCTTGTCTCGGGGTGTCTTAAATTGCTGATTCCAAGTTGAAGCTCTTGGAACTGCCTTTGGAATTCAGCAGATGCCAGGGACATCAAAGCTCACCACTTAAGAGGCCATGGGACACAGCTCATCCTGCCCCAGCCATTGACTTTCTCAGGTTGCCTCTATCTGGTTTGTATTGATCACATGGCTGCGAAACACAAACATTTGTAGCCTTCAGCGCCCAAGAGAGACCTCTCTCTCACCAGGGACGTGTGGCGGGTCACTAGAGCAGTGGTGGCATGGCACAGCCAGATGTGCAGGGTGCATTGTGAATGTCACCAACCAGCACCCAGGGGACCAGCGGGGCTCCCCTCACCATTGCATTTTATTTTGTCCACCCTGTGCTTTGGGAATCAGGAAATTTCCTGTGAAACATGAGAGTCTGGCTTCACAAGAAGTGTCAGGAGCTCTGTCCGGCCACCCTGAGTTTTGGAGAAGGCACAAGCTCTTCTGGCTAACCCCAGACCCCTTCCTTCCCACAGGCCTTGCCCTTCGGCTTGGCATCTGTGGTTTTTTTGAGTTTGTAGTCCCTGCCCTCGACACGTCTACTCTTTGCTCCAGTGCCGTCTGATGGTGCTGGTACTGTCTGGAGAAGAGTCATCCCTTACCCAGAGTTTTCCACGCCCACCCTCCTCCCTGGCCGTCACCAGCCATTCACCTCCCTGGCCGTCACCAGCCATTCACCTGAGCTACTGCCTGGCTGAGTATGGTCAGGTGCTTTCTGACAGTTCCATCTCCTTCTGTTCTCCCTGTCTTGGCACAGGCCATCCCCTCCACCTCACCCACCCCCACGCCACCCCACTGTCTGCTAAGCATCCACCATCCACCCAACACGATCACTTTTCTCCAGGTGTGTGGTGTGGTTCTTCTCTCCCTAGGCTCCCTTAGTGTTTTTTGGTTTTGTTTGCTTTTGCATCTTTCCCACAGGAAATGAGCAGCAAAATCTCTACATTCAACCAAGCTTATACCTACATAGCGATCTCAGATCGACACACGCGGAACAGAAGACCACGTGACCTGACAAAGTAATTACTGTTGTTCCTCTTAACAGACTTGAGGGTTGTGATGTCTGTTCAGACTCAGGGTGCATTTTCCTATTACGCAGATGTAAAGTAGAATGTCAAATGACAAAGGAGAGGCAGGCTGGACAGGCGGGGGCCAGACCCCAGCACAATGCCACTCAGGGAATGACCATGCACATCACACAGGCCTGGAGTTGGGAGGCTGTGAAGCTGGCCCACAGCTGCCCAGCTCAGTACACCAATTCCTGAAAAGCCTGCCCCACAGTGGCCCCGCACACACGATGAGTTCTCTGGGACTCAGGCCAAGACCAGGACCGCCACAACCATCTTGACCCTGAGTGACCTTGGAAACATACCCTCCACTCCAGTGTACCCAGATCAAACTCTGGGCACCCTCAGCAAAGGGCAGTTTCTCCACTTTTACAAGCAAGATATGAACCAGGGCTGGCAACTCAGAATTCCTGCAGAAGGCTTTCCTGGCCTGGTCCCACCCTCAAAAGATGATTGACAACACTGAATGAAAACTTCGTTGTCAAGACAGGGTGGGGTATAGGGTTGGCATCGAGGCTCAGCAGGTTAAGCCCCCACCTGCCATGCTACCATCGCATACGGGTGTCAGTTTGAGTCCCAGCGGCTCCATTCCTGATCCAGCTCCCTGCTGATGCACTGGGAAAGCAGTAGTAGATGGCTCAACTGCTTGAGACCCTGCAGCCACGTGGGAAGTCGGATGGAATTCCTGGCTCCTGGCTTCTGTCTGGCCCAGCCCTGGGTGTTGAGGTCATTTGGGGAGTGAACCAGCAGAAGGAAGATCAATTCTCTCTCCCTCTCCTCTCTCTCCCTCTCTCCTTTCTCCCTCTCTCTTCTCTCCCTCTCTCCCTCTCTCCCTCTCTCCTTTCTCCCTCTCTCCCTCTCTCTTCTCTCCCTCTCTCCTTTCTCCCTCTCTCCCTCTCTCTTCTCTCCCTCTCTCCCTCTCTCTTCTCTCCCTCTCTCCCTCTCTCTTCTCTCCCTCTCTCCCTCTCTCCTTTCTCCCTCTCTCCCTCTCTCTTCTCTCCCTCTCTCCCTCTCTCTTCTCTCCCTCTCTCCCTCTCTCTTCTCTCCCTCTCTCTCCTCTCTCCCTCTCTCCCTCTCTCCATCTCTCCCTCTCTCCCTCTCTCCATCTCTCCCTCTCTCCCTCATTCTGCCTTTCAAATATATAAATGAACAATTTTTAAAAAGAAAGAAAAGTGGAGCAGAAATGTGCACCTTGTTCCTCTGGTTCAAAACCTCGGCTGAAGGTCACATCGCACATCGTTCTGCATTCTTGACATTGGAGGTCTTGTCAGCTACTCATCCCTAAGAGAAAGTCTAAGTCTTCCACCTGGCCCACAAGGCTCCTTCCAGCCAGGGCCCTGGCTGTCTTCCAGGTGCTCTGTCACCCTCTCCTCTGCTCACAGCCCAGCTGTAGCCACACAGGTTCTCCTAATTCCTCCCCCATGCATGAGTGGCGGCCTCTACCTGCAAGGCTCTTTCTCTTCCTCTTTGCTTGGAGAAATCTGCTTGCTCAGCTCTCAATGCTGGTACCTCTGACCTTACAGCCCCAGCAGGAACCCCTGGTACATGCTTCCCATTCCAGTCCCGGCGTCATTCCTGCCTCTCCATATCCCCTGCTGGACTCTAAGCTGCTAACGCCCTAGGCCAGGTCTTGCACACCAGCCTCTGGGTGACTGGCTGGGCATTCGGGTCTCACCAGAAAAGATCCCAGGGGTTACCTTGATTCCCCTGCATGGTTCCCAGTGCCCTGAGAGGTAAAGGCCCCCACTTCTCTGGCAGGTGTTTGGGGGTCTGGGAGCCTGGAGGGCTGCGGCTGAAGCTGCCTCAGCTCTGTGTTGGAGAACATTAACAGAAAGCACTGTAGTCACTTCCTAAGGCTGTCTTGCTGTGCCTGAGCAAGGGCCGACAGAGCAGCGCCACACACTGATACATTTTAGAACCCTTTACTGCCAGCGGATGAGAGTGGGCTCATGCCCCAAAGAACTCTCGACTCCGAGGTCCAAAGCAACAGGGTTTATAAAGGCAAAGGCCGCAAAATCGGGAGGGGAATACATTGTTTCTAGGATCAGGGGGAATACATGGATACCAGGGTCAGGCTAACCTAAAGCCTATGCGAAACTAACATCAATTATAAATTCACAATACCAGATACAATCTTAACTATTTCAATTATAATCTTGACATTAACCTGGGTATTGGTTTAAATCATATGTAGGACATAGACAAATTACATTTGTATCATTAACTCAGGTGCAGCCTATCGGCTTCCAAGCTTGAGCGATCATGCTAGGGGGTTTCTATGCTTTGCCAGGTATGATGTAGTGGACTGCTATTGTCTGAGTGTTTAGATCATAGTTTCAGATCAGAGTCTCATGATTAGGGTGGGGAAGAATTGTCTTCCCAGAATGGAGACTCAAGTGCTCCAAAATGGAGTCCCTATTGTCAAGGTGTAACTTCAGCCTGACGAAGGACCTCAAACGTTTGGCTTCAATCTACTGAAGTGTGTTCTCTTACATTACCAGAGGCAAGGTGTGAGGTCAGGCTGTCGACAGGGCCCTGCTCCCTCTGCAAGCCGTCAGGGAGCCCCTCCTCTCTTCTCCCAGCTCCGGGTCTAAAGGCAATCCCTGGCATCCCCTGGTTTGCTGGAGCATTGCTCTGGCCTTGGCCACTGTCATCACAGTCATCCTCACTCCGGGCAAGGCTGTGTCCTAACTCCTGTCTTCCTAGAAGGACACTGGGCAGGTTGCATTACAGCCCACCTCATCTCACATGAGCTCATTACATCTACAAAGACCTTGTTTGTTTTCTTTTAGATTTATTTATTTAGTCACACAGAGAGAGGAGAGGCAGAGAGAGAGAGAGAGAGAGGTCTTCCATGAGATGGTTCACTCCCCAACTGGCTGCAATGGCTGGAGCTGCACTGATCCAAAGCCTGGAGCCAGGAGCTTCTTCGAGGTCTCCCACGCGGGTGCAGGGGCCCAAGGACTTGGGCCATCTTCTACTGCTTTCCCAGGCCATAGCAGAGAGCTGGATTGGAAGTGGAGCAGCCAAGTCTCAAACCAGCGCCCATATGGGATGCTGGCTTCAGGCCAGGGCACCAACCTGCTGCACCACAGCAGCAGACACTGTTCAGCCCACAAGTACCAAGATTCTTTTTACATCCAGCCATGGCCTCTTCCACGCTGAGAAATGACCCCAGAGACAAAACTGATGAAGATGCCATCACGAGTGGCCCAAATCCAAGAAGGTTCTTTGGCCAACCCTGGTCAACCCAGATGCCCAATAAGGGACAAATGTAAACGCAACAGGCTGCTCGCCCGTGTCTGAGTATTTCCTGTCTAACGCTGTTCTAGCATCCCAAGTACACCAGACACTCCCGTCCTATCTGCAAGTGGGTGGGTATTTATTAGCTCAGGCCCCAAGAGCTGTCATTTTCTCTCTCTCTCTTTTTTTTTTTTTTTTTTTTTTTTTGACAGGCAGAGTTAGACAGTGAGAGAGAGAGAGAGAGAGAAAGGTCTTCTTTCCGTTGGTTCACCCCCTAAATGGCCACTACAGCCGGCACTGCACTGATCTGAAGCCAGGAGCCAGGTGCTTCTCCTGGTCTCCCATGCGGGTGAAGGGCCCAAGCACTTGGGCCATCCTCCACTGCACTCCCTGGCCACAGCAGAGAGCTGGACAGGAAGAGGAGCAACCAGGACAGAATCCGGTGCCCCAACTGGGACTAGAACCCGGGGTGCCGGCGCCGCAGGCGGAGGATTAGCCAAGTGATCCGCGGTGCCGGCCTTCTCTTTTCTGAAGAAGAATACCTATAGTGAGCTGCTCCAGATGTGGGCCCAAAGCTTTCTGGTGGCTTACTGGGCTGAGATAAAAGACCCTTGTCCCCTGGTGGTGTCACAGTTGGGTGTGATCTTTTCTGATGGGGTACAGCCCCGCCCTAAGACCAATCCATTCAGCTCAGAGAATAGAATAATATTAGATACTTTTTTCTACTGCATTAATTATGATAAAGAGGAAATAGTAGATTTCTGTTGGAACAGACTTCTGAGTGGATGCTGGGGACAGTGAGAAGCTGCAACTCAGCTTTCCTTTATCATTCAAGGGGAAACAAAAGTAACCTATTTGATTCAAGTTTTAGAAGATAGGTTACTGTCTAACTCTGCCTGTCAAAAAAAAAATAGGCTTATACCCCCCCCCCCCAGTTCATTAAGGGATCCCATTTGACAAGACTGAAATGCACGATTGTTCTGAAAGAGGCAATGAATGCACACCAGGAGTTGTCACCAGGACCACCAGCACCCAGCACCTAGCGAGCACTCACTGCAGCCCATCCCCCACCCACCTGCCACTCACGCTGCACGAAGAGCCTCACTGGCCCATGCCCCGAACCAGCCAGGGAGCTTCTGTGCATCTCTCCTGGGCTGTTCAATGGAGGTGGGTGAGCACAGCTTCTCTCCCAACCTCCCTGTCCCAGCTCTGCCCCTCTCCACACATCTTTAAAACCAGTATCCCAGGATATCAGGAGAATCCAGGCAAGAAGCCCACGGAGCTCAGAGATCCTCGGGAGAAGAACGTACATGACACCCATCCAAGTCTCTGGATGTTCTAAAGCTCAGCTAATAGTGTCAGCCTTAAAGGAAATACACTTGTCGAGGATGTAACACTTCCCAGGGTTTTCTTACTATACACTCTCAGTCTCTCCCTGCCTTACATGTACACTCGCTCACACAGAGAGAGAGAGAGAGGGGAGGGAGAGAGGGAGAGAATAGCTGGATCTGGGGTGACCCTCACAAATGTTGGTGAGATAATTTTCCCAATTCTCAGATGAGGAAACTGGGCCTGGGGAGGGTGCGAAAGGTGGCAGTGATGACAGTGAAGGGTGAACGCTGAGACGGGGACCCAAGGAGCCTCTCTTTACAAGCCGGCCTGGAGGAAGGTGAGTGGAGACAAAATGGGCTGTGGGACGGGGCCCTGCCTCCCGGAGTCCTTCCGGTGCCCCTGCCCTCTGCAGCCTCTTCTGGGCACAACCTCCCACCCCCAAAATGCTCAGACGTCCTGGCCCCACGCCTGGTGATCAAGCTCCCTGGGAATAAACAAGGCTCTTCCTCCCACCCCTGGAACACTCCATCTCCCCTCTCTATCTCTCGGTGCCAGCCCCACCCCAGGGCGCCCTGCGTCAGAGCTGCCAGGCACTGGGGCTGGCTGACCTCCGCAGGAACTCATCCATAAATGCACAAACAATGGCTCAGGAAGTGTGGGCTTTGATGTGGCTCGAGGGCGGGGGCTCCATCCAAGGTCACATCGCCCCCTGCGTGCTCACTGGTTCAGCAGCCTCTCCTAGCTCCTCTCCTCTCTGCAAGCCCCTGTGCAGCGGGCAAAGCCTTGAGGAGAGTTTCCTCTTGGGGATGCAGGAGCTGAGGTTTAGGACAGGTAGGCGAGGATGAGAGCTGACCTGGGCATTAGGGGAGTCGTACGCCTAGGCTGGCCCTGCCCCAGAGCCGGAAGCAAGTGGTCACTGGGTCTCACAGGCCCTCACCGGCCTCACTTCCTCATTTGTAAAGAGGACTCTTGCTTCTTTAAGGCAAGTCTAGGTCCAAAATGGTAACTTCTTTTGGATGGTACTTTGAGAACCATAAAACACACACACACACACACACACACACACACCACACACACAGAACAGGAGATGGCATTGGGTGCAGCACCCAAGCTCCCACTTGGAAATGCACACATTGCACATGGGAGCGAGTGGGTGCCTAGGTTCGAGTCTCAGCTCAGCTCCTGGTTCCAGCCTCCTGCTAATGTGCACCGGGAGGCAGAAGGTGAAGGCTTAAGTAGTTGAATCTCTACCACCCACACAGGAGACCTGGAGTAAGTTCCCTGCTCCTGACCCAGCCTGGCCAAGTTCCAGCCATCACAGGCATACAAGGAGTGAGCCAGATGATAGGAACGATCTCTCTCTTAAATAAATTAAAAAAAAAAAAAAAAACCTGAAGGGCTGATGCTGTGGCATAGTAGGCTAAGCCTCCGCCTGAAGTGCTGGCATCCTACAGGGCCTCTGGTTAGTGTCCTGGCTGATCCTCTTCCAATCCATCTCTCTGCTAATGGCCTGGGAAAGAAGCAGAAGATGGCCCAAGTGCCTGGGCCCTTGCACCCACGTGGGAGACCTGGCAGAAGCTCCTGGCTCCTGGCTTTGGATCAGCCCAGCTCCAGCTATTGAGGCCATTTGAGGAGTGAACCAGCAGATGGAAGATCTCTCTGTCTCTCTCTGTCTTTCCCTCTCTCTGCCTATAACTCTGTCTCTCAAACAAATACATAACTCTTTAAAAATAAATAAAAATGGAAACAAAACATTTTGGCCTCATTATTTGATGACCTAGTAAATCAAAGAGTGAATGAATGAAGACGAAGCTTGGATATGTTTACGAGTGCACCTGAGCTAGAAAACAAAGCCGTTCCCCAGAAGGTCCTCTGTGGCCCAGGAGCCATCGTGCAGACAGCACCCATTGTCTGGGTCCTCTCCTCTGAGCCACTTCTGGACGGCGTTGAAGTCCGCTTCTGACCTTGTTAGCAAGGTGCCTGGCGCAGGCACAGCAGGGTGAGGATGGGGAGAAGTGGTCTTGGCACTTTTGCAGGCAGCTTTCCCATAGCTTGGGATTCTGCTTAAACAAAGAACCATATTGCCTTTGGGAAAAGCGATAGCAATTCCTTTGCAGCATTTTCTGCCGTTCGATTTTTCACCAAGAAGCTTTGGAGTCGGCAGTGCCGAGTGATTCATTTGCCCAGAAACATCACGGCAAGGGCGGGTAGGTAAAGAGAGGCCTGCAAACATGGCAGAATTTAGGTGAAAAGGGACGCGCCACCTGTAAAAACAAACCAACGCAGGAGGATGGGGCGGGCGGGTGATGAAACAAATGTTGCATTTTATTTCAGATCGAATCTATTTTCTGAGAAAACACAAGAAATTATCTGTACCAGAAATCTGATTTTGCCTTCCAAACTTTTTCCTGTCCATTTTATTTCAACTTTGGCAAATGACTTGTTTTCCTCCAGCCTGTGAGTCTGAAAGTGACCCCAAAGAGAGCGAAATGACTTCAGGACACCCCATCAGTATGAGGCACAAGGCCTGTGTTCACCTCGCAACAGAAGTGGCTTTTCTCTAAGAATTATGCTCAGCTCAGAGATTTTGCTGCACTGATCTCCATATAATTTGGAGTAGCTTCCAGCTTGAAACACTGACAACAGATAGATGAGTCCAAGAAATTTAGGAGGAAAAATGTGCAGTTTTTATTACGAATGCTTCTTCCACTGAAGCAAATTTTGTGTGGAATATATTGAGGGGAAACTTCTCCTATAGAGAAGCGGACTAAAATTCAGCCGCGCTGATGCAAGGAGATGACCAGAAAAGGCTCACTGCCCCAGCTCCTCACGTTATTCCTCAGTTCACCCGCTTTCCGCCTCCCTCTCAGACGCACTCACCCTGACTGGCTGCCCGGCGGAGGAGGGGCCAGCAGGTAACGAGGCCAGCGTCTGGGTAAGTCAGCGCCAGCAGTGCATCCTGGGGTGGGAGGATGCACGGCAGGTGCGTTCTGGGCCGGAGGGGCTCTGGTTCTTCATCGGCGCAGCGGGCCTTGCGTTCACTTTTCATTCCCACTCTCGGCTGTGGGGAACAGTCAGGAGACTTCTTCCGCCTCCTCTTTACTCTCCCACTCTCTAACCCACTGACACAACAGGCCGAAGCTTGGTGTACTGTGGACAAGGCTGTCCCTGCTAGCTGGAACCGCCAAGGGCAGGAAGCACTACTTTCTATCTTTTTGGTTTTCTTTAATCATTACCTATGCCAGTGTGTTGAAGTGTTCCCTATATTTCCTCCTAGAAGAGTCTTAGTTTCAAGTTTTTCCTCTTTCTAGGGGCTGGTGCTATGGCGTAGTAGGCTAAGCCTCTGCCTGCGGCACCAGAATCCCATATGGGCACTGGTTCATGTCCCTGATGATCCTCTTCTGGTTCAGCTCTCTGCTATGGTCTGGGAAAGCAGTGGAAGATGGTCCAAATGCTTGGGCCCCTGCGCCCATGGGGGAGACCCAGAATAAGTTCCTGGCTCCTGGCTTTGGACTGGCTCAGCTGCAGCTGTTGTGGCCATTTGGAGAGTGAACCAGTGGATAGAAAACCTTTCTGTCTCTCCTTCTCTCTGTCTGTAACTCCATCTCTCAAATAAAGAAATAAAAACTTTATTTATTTTCTAGTAATTTAAAAAGCAGAGCGAGAGAAAGAGAGAGATCTTCCATCCACTGGTTCACTCCCCAAATGGCCACAATGGCCAGAACTGGGCTAGGCTGAAGCCAGGAGCCAGGAGCCAGGAGCATTGCCTGGGTCTCCCATGTGGGTGCAGAAGCCCAAGCACTTAGACCATCTTCAGCTGCTTTCCTAGGTGCACATTGCGCTGCTTTCCTGGGTGCATCAGCAGGGAGCTGGATCGGAAGTGGAGCAGCTGGGACATGAACCAGTGCTCACGTGGGATGTGGGTGTTGCAGGCAGAGGCTTTGCTCACTGCACCACACACCAGCCCCCAGGAGGCAGAGCTTTCTCCCACACTCACTCTGTGATGCTTGAAACTGGGTGAAAAGCTGCCTTGTGAGTCTTCCAACCACAGAAAACAAGTAGACACAGGTACTGAATTTATAGGAAATGGAAGGAGAATGAAGAAGATAATTGTTAGATTAGGTTCAACACTTCTCATGGTGTTGTAGAAAGAGGTTAGCACTGAAACACTGAAGGGATCAAGAATAGGGCCTCTCACAACAGGTAAAAGGGTGCAAGGAAAGGACACTGTTTCAGGGCATCTAATTGGCTGCCTTGTTCAAGAGAGCAGTTTATTAATCTTTAGGCCTTTCTGAGACAATAGGACTTATGTGGTTTTTCTGCTATTAAATTAGGCAAATTTCCTGTTTTCCTGGAAATGTTACCAACTGCAATATATTTCAGAATCCAAGCATTAAATATCACTCTGCTTGGGTTCTGAGTTACAACCACTAACCACAGTTCACAAGGCCCTCCCCACGCTTAGCTCTCCCTCACTCCTAGGCTCTCTCTGACTTGGTCAGGCTGAAGTGTGTATAGTACCTAGACCACTAGGCCCCCTTGGCTCTCACTTCTGCTTTAACCTTGCTACTGCAGGCTTTCAGACTCAGCTGGGATTTTGCTTCTTTTAGGAAAAATTTCCAGGCCTCTCTCATGAGATTTAGTAAACTGTGTGTCCCTGGAGCACTCAAAGCATGCTGGGAATGACCTGAATTCTAAGGATGAAGGAAAGAGCACAGTCATATTAAGCTAATTTGAGGAGGGATTCATAAAGGGTCTACCTCACCAAGGTGTGTGCCTGATATAGGGACACGACATGGGGTAGTACAGTCCTCTGGGGTAAGTACCAGTGAAGGCCACTACCACCCTTAGGCCCTAAGGGATAAGGAGAGAAAGCAGTTATCAGAATCTTGGTAGGAGAGTCGGGGGCGGGGGGGAAAGAGAGAAAGAGTGAGAGGGAGAAAGAGAGAGAGAGAGAGAGAGATTCCTTGAAAGGAGCAGTGGTTTTGAACAAAGGGATATAATCAGCCTGAGAAGAACACTACAGAGAGGAAGCTAGTGGGAAAAATATTTGGACTTCATGCTCCTCCCTCCCTCTGGTCTCCCGGTTCTGCACACTGACTGGACCCAACAGGACATAGGAGGGCAAGGGGCATATCCTCTACACAGGTCAACCTCCCAGGGCAGAGAACAATTCAAGTAGAAAGACAGATTACATACAGGGAAGCTAGAGTGCACATGACAACTAACTTCTTTTGCAAAACAATGGAGGCAGGAAGACAATGGAAATGATATGTTTAAAGTTGTGCAAAAAACTGTCAGCCCAGAAGTTTATAGTCAGTGAAGCTATATCTCAAAACTGATGGCCAAATAGATTTTTACATCGACAAAGAGAATTTTTCACAAGCAGAACTGCATTAAAAGGATTGCTAAATGAACGCAGCTTGGGAGGAAATGACACCATATGGAAGTGCGTAGCTACAGGAAGGATAAATATGCAGGCAAGTATTCAAATGAATACAGAAATATGCACTTATAGTTTTCCTCTATTTATTCAAAGGCATAAGATTATTTTATGTTGTTGAAGTAGAAATTGATCTCTTTATTGGCAACATAGTGTTTGAGGAAGCTCCAGGTTTAGAAACTTTAGAGACATAGAAGATCGGGTGCCAAAATGCAAATGGAATTCCAGGCCAATATTACACAAAGAACAAGGGTGACTCAAGTGTGATCAACAAGGCAGACAACAAGATGGACTCTAGGCCAGTTCTAGATTCCAAACTAAATAGTAATGACAATTAAAAATCACTCACAAAGTCCTAATCAAGATCAGGAGTAAGGGAGATGGGCATTTGTCCCAGTGGTTTAGACACCCATGTCCCACATCAGAGTGCCCAGCTTCTCCTGGTTATACCTTCTGCTAATGTGAGGGTCCTGGGAGGCAGCAGTGGTGGCTCAAGTAGTTGTGTTCCCACCACTCATGTGGGAGACCTGGACTGTGTTTGTGGCTCTAGGCCTTGACCTCCAACCTATGACAACTGCAGGCATTTGGAGAGAAAAACAAAGGAAGATCAGGAGTGCATCTAGTATGCAATGAGATTCCCAGTCCAGTCTGGGCAGACACTCATGAGGACCCCAGGGCAGTTAGGGTTTCTACATTGAACAGGTAGTGCATGACACATGATTCTTCAGCACAAGCATCATAAAAGGAGCTGCTGGACTTACAATAATACAGAGGCAATATCAGTATAATGCACAGAAAGTGGGAGGTGTGGAATTATGTTAAAATAACATTCTAAATGGAACTATAAAGTTTAAAATTCCTACAGTGCCACATAAATTTTGGTAAGTTGTGGAACGCAAGCCCTTCAGCAACTGCCAAAAAATAATGCAAAGAAATAATAAAAATTCAATTGATGGAGCAAAATGAAATCCTAAAAAGATACTAATTTAATCTAAAAGAAGACAGAATACAAAGAAAACTGGCAAAAGTGGAACTAAATCCAAGTATGTCAATAATTATACTACATGCAAAGGGACTAACTAGTCAAATGAAAAGACAGAGAATGTCAGAATGAGTAAGAAAACAAGATCCAATTATATATCTATAAGACACATACCTTAAATACAAAGACATGGAGGACCAGCATTGTGGCATAGTGGATAAAATTACTACCTGCAATGCTGAAATCCCATATGGACACCAGTTCGTTCCCTGGTTGTGCCCCTTCCAATTGAACTCCTTGCTAATGGCCTGAGGAAGCAGTGGGAGATGATCCAAGTGCTTGGGGTCCCGTCACCCACATGGGAGAGCTAGAAGAAGCTCCTGGCTCCTGGCTTCTGCATGGCCCAGTCCCAGCCATTCCAGCCATCAAGGGAGTGAACCTGATGGCTGATAGAAGACAGACAGAAGATAGATGAGAGATAGAAGATAGTTCTCTCTTTCTCTCTCTCTCTCTTTCTGTCCCACTATCTCTTGCTGTAATTCTGCCTTTCAAATAAATAACTAAATATTTTTAAAAGTATTAATTAAACAGATACAGAGGCATATATAGGCTAAATGATGGGAAAACATTTACAATGCAATAAATAATCAACAGTAATCCAAAGTGGCTGTGTTAGTATCAGGAAAAGATAGCCTTATGGTGGGCACTTGGCACAGTGGTTAAGATGCCCACAATCCCATGGGGCCACCGCTGTGGCATAGCGGGTAAAAGCTGCCGCCTGCAGCACCGGCATCCCAATATGGGCGCTGATTCGTGACCCAGCTGCCTCACTTCTGATCCAGCTCTCTGCTATGGCCTGGGAAAGCAGTAGAAGATGGTCCAAGGGCCGTACCAGCATAGGAGACCCCAGAAGAAGCCCCACGGAAGAAGCTCCTGGCTCCTGGCTTCAGATCCGCCTAGCTCTGACTGTTACAGCCATCTGGGGAGTGAATCAGTGGAGGAAGACCTCTCTCTCTCTCTCTCTGCCTCTCTCTCTCTGCCTCTCTGTAACTCTGCCTTTCAAATAAATTAATAAATCTTAAAGAAACAAAAAGAGCTGCCCACATCCCATATGCTAGTGCCTGGGTTCAAGTCTTGGCTCCCTTCTGATTCCAGATTCCTGCTTATGTGCACTCTGGAGGCAGCAGGTGACAGCTAAAGTGGTTGGGAGTCCTGCCACTCACAGGGGAGGCTTGGAATGGGTTCTGGGCTCCTGGCTTCAGCTTCAGCTTTTGAGGGTATTTAGGGAGTGAACCAGTGAATGGAAGCTCGATCTCCCTCTCCCTCTTTCTCTTCCATTTAAATAAACATAATTAAATAAGTACATAATTTGAATATATATAGACTTGAAGAAGAAAAGTATTCCCAGAAGAGAAATTAGAAAACACTGGATTCACAGTACCAGCTGGAAAGGACCCAGTGGACTTGAGTTGACAATAATCATGACGTCCCTTGGCTTTAATCCTTACAAAGAAAGAGACCTGAAGCCACGTGGTGTTAGCCAATTTGCTTTTCTATTATTCTGTTCTTTGTTCCTGCTCAAGCTACCTTCTAAAAACTGGCTGTGCTGTTACTCCCAACAGAGAAGCTTCCTTTTTGTGTGTATATATACACAAATGGCTAATAAAAGCCAGTTGGATCTTTAAGCTTATTTGGTTGAAATTTTGTCTTGGACAGAAATGAAGGAAGGTTTAAAAATCAGTGATGTAGGAAATCATGTAAAGCACCTAGAAAAAGTATAAGCAAACAAAAACCTTAACCAGAAAAAAGATAATAAAGAATGCAAATCAAATTAAAAAATAAGCAGCAATTAACAAAGTCAAGATAAATAAAGCTGTTAATCTCGTCAATTTAAAAAAACTATTACATATTTAATAAAAATAACCTAGCAAGACTGATAAACATTGAGGATGCGATTTATCAATATTAGGATTAAGAGAGAAGCTACCACCTAGGCTGTACACACATCAAATGAATTACACTGGGATAATATGAACAACTTTACTGCAGTAAATGCACCAACTTCGATGAAATCAACAATTTCCTTCAAAATGTAATTAAAAATATTGATACCTCTGAGTGTTAGCAAGACCATTAAGCCATCAGAGGTGCTAGCCATTGCTGATGGTGACATAAGTTGGTACAGCTACTTTGGGGAAAAGTTTTGTAATTTCCTATTAAGCTAAACCTGCAGGTACTCCATGGACTAGCCTTTCTGTTTCCAGACATTTTCTCAAGAAATAAAAATATACACCCACTGAAAGACTTGTACATATAAAAGATTTATTCATTTGAAAGGCAGAGTACCTCTTGTTTTCCTTTTATGGAACTTCAGCACCTATGTCATTACTGCTTTAAAAAAGTTTGTCTTGGGCCAGTGCTGTGGCATAGCGGGTAAAGCCGACACCTGCAGTGCCGGCATCCCATGTGGGCGCCGGTTAGAGTCCCAGCTGCTTCTCTTCCGATCCAGCTCTCTCTGCTATGGCCTGGGAAAGCAGTGGAAGATGGCCCAAGTCCTTGGGCCCCTGCACCTACGTGAGAGACCCAGAAGAAGCTCCTGGCTCCTGGCTTCGGATTGGTGCAGCTCCAGCTGTTATGGCCATCTGGGGAGTGAACTAGCGGATAGAAGACCTCTCTGTCTCTGCCTCTCCTTCTCTCTTTGTGTAACTCTTTCAAATAAAATAAATAAATCTTTGAAAAAAAAAGTTTGTCTTTTCCACTAGCCATGTGGCCCTGAGGATAAGGACTGCTAGCCGTGTCCCCCACAGTACCCCTGGTACCCACAGCCAGGACTTGCGCCAAGTAGGTGACCCGCAAACACTTGCTGATGAATTTAGACAAATGAAGAAGGTAAGCAGAGTAAAATGGGACCCTTTTGGTGAGCTTGTTGCTAGTCTATTGATCTGCTTCCTTATCCTTGTGTGATTTTATTCTCTATTACTATGACTTTGTAGTAAGCTATTGTATCTGATGTGGCAAATTCCCCTATACTGAACACATGAAACTTGTCATTTTCTCGGAACCTCTTGACCATTATCAGTCTTTTGATACGCACTTGAAAGTTTCTGAGCTTCTTTTTCCAAAGATTTATTTATTCATTTATTTAAAAGTCAGAGAGACAGAGAGAGAGGAAGAGACAGAGGTCTTCCACCCACTGGTTCACTCCCTAGATAGCCACAGCAGTCAGGTCTGGGCCAGGCCAAAGCCAAGAGCCAGGAACTCCAACCTTGGCTCCCGTGTGGCTGGCAGGAGCCCAAGCACTGGAGCCATCTCCCGCTGCTTTGCCAGGCCTGTCAGTAAGGAGCTGAATCAGAAGCACAGTAGCCCAGACTCAGACCAGCACTCCTGTATGGGATTCCGCCATCACAAACGGCACCTTAACCTGAGCTGGCTGGCTGGGCCACGATCTATCTGCTCATGGTTTCTTAGAATCTGCATATCGGCTCTATACCCGCCCCACCCAGCCACCCACACCCATGGCGCACACCACAGCAGGGTTATTATAATTGCCTGGAATTTATGTAACTACTGAGGGGGAAATTTATGTGTTTATCATATGAAGTCAGCCTATAAATTCAATCTGTTCTCCCTATTCTTTCTTCTTAGTCATTATTGGATATATTTTGAGTTTCATAATTTTGTCAGTAAAATTTTGTGAATCTATTTGAGACTTATTCTCATGTGTCTTTCTTCGTTTAAAAAAAAGTTTATTTATTTAGTTTTAAAAGGACCTGTTCCTGAACACGTGGCTCTCTTTCTCCCTGACCCCGTCTCTGTCTCTCTATCTCTCTCTTACACTCTCCTTCTTCCTCTTTTCCTTCTTCGCCCCTTCCCTCCAGTCTGTCGGGTTTCCCCCAATAAATTCTTTCCCTTAAAAAAAAAGATTTATTTATTTATTTGAAAGGTAGGGTTACAGAGAGGTAGAAGCAGAGAGAGAGAGAGGTCTTCCATCCACTGGTTCACTCCCTAGATGGCTGCAATGGCAGGAGCTGCGCCGATCCAAAGCCAGGAGCCAAGAGCTTCTTCGAAGTCTCCCAGGTGAGTGCAGGGGCCCAAGGACTTGCGCCATCTTCCACTATTTTCCCAGGCCATAGCGAGAGCATGGATCAAAAGTGGAGCAGCTGGGACTCGAAACGGCACCCATACGGGATGCCAGCACCAGAGGCGGTGTGGCTTTATTCCCTACACCACAGTGCCAGCCCCCACGTGTCTTTCTTTTAAACACTTCATTTTCCAGTGGTTGATTACCAGTGTGTAGGAAGGCAATTTATAAATAGCAATCTTGCAACTTCGCTAATTCATTCCCACACTTTTTCTGTAGGTTCTCAGGTTGGGTTTGAACCTTTTATTTTCCTTCTCCCACCCCTGATAGTTCTTGTCTTCTTGTGCCTGCTAAGACTTCTGCTATAGTGGTGACTGGGAACAGGAACGACAGACCGTCTTGTCTTCTTTTGGGAGTGACACTTTCCTTCCAGACTTGTGAATCTTAAACACTCAATATAGAACCGCATCAGCATCACAGTATCTGATTAAATCATAAGAAATAATTTAAAAACTCTGAAGGAGAAGGAAGTCTACCACAGTTACTCTTCATTTACTGTCTTCTTCTCTTCATGTCCCAAACTTTCTTTGTAATTGTTTTCTTTTTTTAACTTTTATTTAATAAATATAAATTTCCAAAGTACAGCTTTTGATTACAGTGGCTTCCCCCCATAACTTCCCTCCCACTCGTGACCCTCCCATAATCCCGCTCTCTCTCCCATTCCATGCATGCACATCAAGATTCATTTTTAATTATCTTTATACACAGAAGATCAATTTAGTATATATTAAGTAAAGATTTCAACAGTTTGCACCCACACAGAAATCCAAAGTGTAAAGTACTAGTTTGAGTACTAGTTATAGCATTAATTTACATTGTACAGCACACTAAGGACAAAGATCCTACATGAGGAATAAGTGCACAGTGACTCCTGTTGATGACTTAACAAATTGACGCTCTTGTTTATGGCGTCAGTAATCACCCTAGGCTCTTGTCATGTTTGAGTTTGCCAACTTATTGCTTTCTTTATGTTTAGAGAACTTCCATTAGCCACTCTTTTAGGGAAGGTGTGCTAAGAATAAATCCTTAGTTTTCCCCTACCTGAAAGCACCCTGATCTCCCCTCCTTCGCAGAGGACATCCTGTTTGGATTTAGAGTGTGAGTTGATGGTTCTATTCTCTCAGTGCTTGAAGAACTTGTCGCTTCCTTTTGCCCTTCATGGTTCTCATGAGAAAATCACAATTATCTGAATTGTCCTCTCCGAGCCCATAAGTAAGGTAGCACTTTCTTCTTGCTGCTTCTAAGATTTTTCTTTTGTGTCTAGACACAGACGTTTGGCTGTTATATCTCGATATATATTTCTTTGTTTTTTTGTTTTTTTGTTTTTTTTTTTGAGGAGGGGGGATGGTTTATCAAGCTTCTTGAATCCGTATTTCCCCCCATATTTGGGAAGTTCTCGGTCATTATTTCTTAGAGAACTTTTATGGCATCATCCTCCTTCTCGGCTCTGTCTGGGGCATGATCAGTGTTAGAGGTTGTGCTGTTCCTCCTTAGGTCCACGCTTCTCTGATGAGCCAGTTGCTATCATCTATCTTCCAACTTGCTGGCTCCTTCCTCTGTCCCTGCCAATCACTGAGCTTTTGATTTTTGTTACTGTAATTTTCAGTTCTAAAATTTCCATTTGCTTCTTCTATTTTTTTTGCTTAGGCTTTTTTTATTTTTTATTTGTTTCAAATATATCTGTAATTTTCCCTTGCAGCATTTTTATGATGGTTGCTTTAAACATTTGCCAGATAATTCTGACACCTTTGTCATCTTGGTGTCTCTCCGTCGGTTTGCTGTCGTTCTGGTTCTTGGCACGGTGGGTGATTGTCTCCTAAAGCCTACCTGTTGTCTCATTCATTTCTGTCCTGGTCTTTGTCCATTTTCCTGCTTTATTTGGGTTGATTAAGTTATCTCTTCTTTCTCAATTTGGATGTTTATCTTATTACTATTTGACCTTCCTTAGTTGAACATAAACAACAAAAAAATTGTAATAAATTCTGAATCCAAGAGATTCATATCTATCAGCTCTAGGACATTGTTACCAATTAGTGCTTCAAATAACGTCTTTCCAGGCCCAGTAGAATGTACTTGAAATATCCTCATCCCATTCTATTTTTTACTTTCTTTTTTTTTTACATTTTTTTCTCTTTGTATGAATCTTTCTGGATAGTTTTTCAAAAATTTGTTATCAGTTTTCCAAATCTTTTTTTTTTAAAGATTTATTTACTTGAGAGGCAGAGTTACAGACAGAGGGAGAGACAGAGAGAAAGGTCTTCTATCCACTGGTTCACTCCCCAGACAGCTGCAACAGCCAGAGCTGGGCCTATCCAAAGTCAGGAGCCAGAAGTTTCTTCCAGGTCTCCCACCCAGGTGCAGGGGCCCAAACACTTAGGCCATCTTCCACTGCTTTCCCAGGCCATCAGCAGGAAGCTGAATTGGAAGTGGAGCAGCTGGGACTTGAACTGGTGCCTAAATGGGATGCCAGCGCCGTAGGCAGACACTTAACCTATTACACTACAGCACCAGCCCCCCAATTTTTTTTAAAGCTGTGTCAATATTTACAGTATTTAGTATAACATATTGTTTAATATTTGAAGCTCTATTTCTTTTTCTTTTTTTTACGATTTTATTTATTTATTTGACAGGTAGAGTTATAGACAGTGAGAGAGAGAGAGAGAGACAGAGAGAAAGGTCTTCCTTCCATTGGTTCACTCCCTAAATGGTCGCAATGGCCGGAGCTGCGCTGATCCGAAGCCAGGAGCCAGGTGCTTCTTCCTGGTCTCCCATGAGGGCACAGGGACCCAAGTACTTGGGCAACCTTCTACTGCTTTCTCAGGCCATAGCAGAAAGCTGGACCGGGAAGAGGTGCAACCGGGACTAGAACTGGCGCCCATGTGGGATGCCGGCGCTGCAGGTGGAGGATTAACCTAGTGCACCATGGTGCCAGTCCCTGAAGCTCTATTTTTAAAAATTGTTTCAAATATGCTTTTTCTATGGTGTTATGTCCATTTCTCGTATTTTCATCTTTTATTTCCTTAAACATGTAAAATTTTGTTTCAATGTTTATATCTAAGAATTCTGTAATCCAAATATTCTCTTCCTGTTGTTTGTTTATGTTGATTCTCATTTTAATTTTATTTATTCATTTACTTGAGAAGCGAAGAGACAGAGAGGGGGAGTCCCAGCCACCTGTAACAGCCAGGGCTGGGTCAGGCCAATGTTGGGAGCTAGGAACCCAATCCAAGTCTCCCATATGGGTGGGGGACACAGCCACTTGAGCCATCACCTGCTGCCTTCCAGGGCGAGTTTTAGCAAGCAGCTAGAACCAGGAACAGAGCTGAGACTTGAACCTCAGCACTTTGGAGTGGGATGAGGGCATCCCAGTCTGCATCTTGACCACCACGCCAGAGCTTTGGCTTGGCTAGGCTTTACTGGGTAACCCAGCATAAGTCAGGTTGAAGATAAGTCCCACCAGAGAAAAAGCACATGTGCTTTTCTTTTTTGTAGAATATCCCCATTAATTTTGTTTTTAGCTCTCATTGTGGGGTTCCAGACCTTGTCAAACTTCAAAGACCATGGAAGCCAAGTCTGTGACCTAACATACTTGAATATATGTGAGTGTGTGTGTTAGGGGTGGTTACAGCTCTTCCTTCTACCTAGGATGGAATCACTAATACTGGACTGGCCCTCCTGCCATCAAATACTATTGAAATGAACAAAATACACAAAACAACTATTCTCAGACTTTGAGGCAATAGGTAACACAAGACTTGGATCCTAAGAGAAGGCAACCGGATGAGGTGAGCCAATGACCACTCTGGCTTTCTGTTTAACAGAGAAGCTTCCAGACTGTTTTGTAGGGTGGTACAGCCCAGGGAGAACACAGAAGGTCACTGTGCTAAGGAGACAGAGACTGGGACCTGGGGAGGCTGAGCTGGTTGGAAGGGTGGGGAATGAAAAAGAAAGTTGTTTACAGAAAGAGATATAGAACCCCTGAAGTCTTGGTTGACTCTTGTGTTAGATTGAACTGTGTCTCCTTCCCTAATCCCCACAGAGTAATTTGTTGAAACTCTAACCCTGAATGACTGTATTTGGAGTTAGGTCCTGTAGGGCAGTAATTAAGGTCAAATAAGTTCATAAAGACCAGAGCACTAATGAGATAGGTCTGATGTCTTCAGAGTAAGAGGAAGACTCCAGCAAGTTCTCCCCCAACATCCACCTCTCTCGTGCTTTCTACACACACACACACACACACACACACACGGAGGACACAATGAAAGAGAGGACACAATGAAAAGGCAGTCGGTCGTCCACACAACTTCAGAAGGATCCACCTCTGATGGCACAGCACTCTGGGCCTCCTAGTTGCGCACTGTGAGACAACACGTGTTGCTTGCTTAGGCCACCAGCTCTACGGTATTTCGTTATGGCAGACCAAGCAAATGCAACTGCTAAACTGCACGTGCTCAGGGCAAGACTGCATGAGGCCAAATAAAGGACATCTAATGAGGAAGGGGAAAAACTCCTGAAGAAAGAAAGAACAAGTACAGGAAACATTGTGAGCTGAAAAACTCGTGGAGGAGTCACAAGACTGGGGCAGCTGTGATTTCTGAACAACCAGGGAGACCTTGGTGAATAACCAGGACATTCAAAAGAGACCCAAAAAAAGGCCACATTTTAGACATAATGGTTATCTAAACCAAGAGTAAAGAACACTGTAGACCCTTTATTTTCTTTTTTTTTTATTTGACAGGTTGAGTAGACAAGGAGAGAGAGAGACAGAGAGAAAGGTCTTCCTTCCGTTGGCTCCCTTCCCAAATGGCTGCCACAGCCGGCGCTGCGCCGATCCAAAGCCAGGAGCCGGCAGCTTCTTCCTGGTCTCCTGTGTGGGTGCAGGGGCCCAAGCATTTGGGCCATCCTCCACTGCCCTCCCAGGCCACAGCAGAGAGCTGGACTAGAAGAGGAGCAGCCGGGACCAGAACCTGGCACCCATATGCGATGCTGGCGACGCAGGGGGAGGATTAACCAAGTGAGCCACAGTGCTGGCCCAGACCCTTGCAAACAGTGATAACAATAATTCAAAACAAGCCTCAAAAGAACCAGGCTGATTTGCAAGTAAATTAACCACCTGGCAAAATAAAACTCACCACTTTATAATGCTGACAGTCAAATCTAGACACTAAATAAAATAATATCTAACTCCAGTACACCAAGCAAAATCGTTGGATCTCTGAAAGAAATATGAGCCATAACCAGGAGAAAAGTCAGTTGATACAAATAGAAATGAGAGTTTATGAAACAGGAAGCAAAGATTTTAAAAGTACAATCACAAATATACAACAGAAATTTAAGGTATCTGGGAATATACAAGGAAGCAATAGGGATCCTCATTAGCTGAAGAGGAACTGTGAGCAGCACCAAGTGAAAACTCTAGAAGCACAAGACAGAATTTGAAGTGAAGCATTTATACTGTAAAAGCAACAATCTGTGGGCTTGATGAAGGAACAGTGGAATTGATCAAATCTGGAGTACACAGAGAAATGAAATTTGAAAAAGATGAACAGCTGGGGCCAGTACTGTGGTAAAGCCACTGTCTGCACTGCCAGCAACCCATATGGATGCCTGTTCAAGTCCCAGCTGCTCCACTTCCCATTCAGCTCTCTGCTGTGGCCTGGGAAAGCAGTGGAAGGTGGCCCAAGTCCTTGGGCCCTCGAACCCATGTGAGAGACCCGGAAGAAGCTCCTTGTTCCTTGCTTGGGATCAGCTCAGCTCTGGCCATTGCAGCCATTTGGAGAGTGAACCAGTGGATGGAAAACTTTTCCCTCTCTCTTTCTTCCTCTGCCTCTGTCTCTCTGTAACTCTTACAAGTAAACAAATAAAACATTTTTTTAAAAGAAAAAGATGTACAGAGACTTAGTGACCTATGGGACATCCATGTGGTCTAAGATATATTTAATGAAAGGGAGAAATAGGAAAGATTAGGAGCAGAAAAGCTACATGGAGAAATAATGGCTGAAAATTTTCCAAATTTGGTGGAAATGCTAAACCTACTGATTCAAAAAATTCCATAAAGCCTGAAAGGATAACTATAAAGAAAATCACACCAAGAAAATCTAACAAAATTTCTCAAGATCAACAATAAAAATAAAAATGTTCAAATATAAATGATAAAGATGTATGATATACAAGAGAATTCTGAGAACTATTGCTGACTTCTCATCAGAGACAATAAAAGAAAGAAGACAATGGAATCTTCAAAGTACTGAAAAGAAAAACAAACCTAGAATTCTTATAAAGCAAAAATATTCTTCAAAAATTAAGGCAAAAATAAAGATATATTTAGACAGAAGAAAGTTGGACAATTTATTTTCAGGAGACTTATACTATACAAATTGTTCAATTAAGTTCTTTAGAAGGGAGAAAATTAATGGAAAAAAGAAATGAAGAGCACCAGGAGCAGTAAATATGCAGATAAATATAAAATACCTTTTTTCCTGAAATTCTTACTTTCTCTTAAAGGTAAATGACTATTAAAGCAAAACTGATCAACATGTCTTGTGAAGTTTAAACACACATGATTATGACAATAACATAAATAATGGGTTGAGGTAAAATCAAAGTATATTGTAAGGGTCACATGTATAAAAAGTATACATGTATAAAAAGTATACATGTGGCTGGTGCCGTGGCTCACTAGGCTAATCCTCCGCCTTGTGGCGCCGGCACACCGGGTTCTAGTCCCGGTTGGGGCGCCGGATTCTGTCCCGGTTGCCCCTCTTCCAGGCCAGCTCTCTGCTGTGGCCAGGGAGTGCAGTGGAAGATGGCCCAGGTGCTTGGGCCTTGCACCCCATGGGAGACCAGGAGAAGCACCTGGCTCCTGGCTCCTGCCATCGGATCAGCGTGGTGCGCCGGCCGCAGCGCGCCGGCCGCAGCGGCCATTGGAGGGTGAACCAACGGCAAAGGAAGACCTTTCTCTCGTCTCTCTCTCTCACTGTCCACTCTGCCTGTCAAAAAATAAAAAAAAATAAAAAAAGTATACACGTACATTTTTATACACATACATTTTTATACACGTACCTTTTTTATACATGTATAAAAAGTATACTATAATTTGAAGGTAGGCTGTATTAAGTTAAAGATAAACATTATAAGCTCTAGACTAGCCATTAAAAACAAATATATTAGAGCTAATAAGCTAAAAAATATGAAATAGCATTTTTAGAAATTGGTCTATCAAAAAAATTCAGAAAAAAGTTCAGACATGGAACATAAAATGAAACTCAAGGTGGTAGACTCAAACCCTACCAAATCTATCAATCATTACAGTAAATTGAACAGGAATAGGAGTTCTAGTTAAAAGACACTTTCACACCTCATAAAAAAATCAGTGTCCAAAAAAAAAAATCAATGTCCAAATGGCATACAAATGTTCATCTTAGATACATAGTCCAGCTCTCTGCTGTGGCCCAGGAAGGCAGTGGAGGATGGTCCAAGTCCTTGGGCCCTGCACCTGCATGGGAGACCAGGAGAAGCACCTGGCTCCTGGCTTTGGATTGGCATAGTTCCGGCCACAGCAGCCATTTGGGGGTGAACCAACGGAAGGAAGACCTTTCTCTCGGTCTCTTTCTCACTGTCCACTCTGCCTGTCAAAAATAAATTAAAAAAAAGAAAGAAAAGAAAGACAGAGATTTAAAGGAAAAAGATGCAAAAAGATTAACCATAGAAATGTTAATCATAAGAAAATGGCATTGAGTGGCTACATTAATAACAGGATAAGGAATGTTACTAAAACTAAAGAGGAATATTTTAACGATTCAAGGGTCCATCCACAAGATTGTATAAAAAGTATAAATGGTTGCAGTATAAATGTCAGAGTGTCAAACTGACAGCTGATCAAACACACTTACAGTTGGGAATGCCAAAATCCCTCTTCCAATAATCATAGCACTATTTCACCAAAAACAAACAAAAATAATAAGGAAGGGTATGGAGGAGTTACATAGCACTACTAACCAACTGGAACTAACATACATGAACAGAACCTTACACATCCTCTTCAAGGGTACACATTCACCAGGCCACAAAACGAACTGCAAGACATTTAAAATAACTGAAACAAAAAAAGAAATTATGGGAAATTTCCCCACCCAACCTAAAATCCAAGGAAGACAAAAAAAATTTCCTTGTTGTCTTTGCCAGAGATGGATTTTTCCAGTTCACTCTGAGGGTGTAGCCCTTCTAAAGTCTGCCTTTTCTCCCCTGAGATCCTGGTTTGGACTCCCACTTTATACAAAAGCCCCGTCTCCCGTCTCCCCTAGCTGCCTCTTCGTCGCCGAGATGGACAGGCGTGACGGACGCCCCCACAGTCCAGCTGTGCCGCTCGCTTTTCACTCTTGGCCATTGGTGAGCTCCCTCAGTCCCTCGCCGCTCATCCGTGCTTTTCAAAATGCGTTTTTGATTCTGTGCTCAGCATTCTGGGGGTTTTGTGGTCAGAGGGTTCTCAGCTGATCCAGTTGCCATGATTCTGGAACTTTACGTCTGTCATATAATTCTTTGGTTATTTTACGGGTTCAAGTTACACCGGCCTAATAAAGTTCCCTTATTTGGAGCCCGATAGCCTTGGGTTTGAATTGCAGCCCTACTGTTCGCCGGTTATATAACTCTGCATGAGTGATAACACATAGAAATTCTCTGAGTCTGGGCTTGTGGATGAGGTTTAGGGATCAGGATTCCAGGTTTTGCAGTTTGCTATAAAGATTATTTCTAGTCTTACATGAGAGAAGGCATGATCAGCAAAAGATAATGTTATCGTTATCCACGCACTCATCAACTACTGAGTGCTCATTTTGTGTTGGGAACACAACACTAGGAACAACAACAAATATAGGAGCAAGCAGCAAACGTCAGCTAAGTTTAAGTGCAACGGCAAGGCGGGGAGTGCATTGAGAGCGTCTGTAGAAACACAGTGGGACTTTCTGCTTGGGGATGGGAATTTCTGTTTGTTGATGTGACAGTTGATTTAACATCTGAAGGAAACTGAAAATGTTCTAAAATTAGACTGTGTGGCTGGCGCTGCGGCTCACTAGGCTAATCCTCTGCCTTGCGGTGCCGGCACACCGGGTTCTAGTCCCGGTCGGGGCACTGGATTCTGTCCCAGTTGCCCCTCTTCCAGGCCAGCTCTCTGCTGTGGCCAGGGAGTGCAGTGGAAGATGGCCCAAGTGCTTGGGCCCTGCACCCCATGGGAGACCAGGAGAAGTACCTGGCTCCTGCCATCGGATCAGCGCGATGCGCCGGCCGCAGCAGCCATTGGAGGGTGAACCAACGGCAAAAAAGGAAGACCTTTCTCTCTATCTCTCTCACTGTCCACTCTGCCTGTCAAAAAATATATAAAAATAAAATAAAATTAGACTGTGGTGCTGCTTATCCAACTCTGCGACACTGGAAGTGAGTGAACTGTACGTATGTGAATTCTATCTCCATGAAGGTGTTTTTTAACAAGTCTGAATGAAGAAGAGAAAGTCCAGTGAAAAGCACGGGGTAAAAATTTCTAGCGCAGGGAAGGCAGTGCGAGGACTCCGAGGCTGGACCGGGCTTCGGTGAGTGTGAGGAGGAGCAAGCTGCGATGCTGGGGCTCCGCGCCGGGCGGGCTGTGCACGGGCCAGGTCCAGACCCGCGGGAGCCCCAGCACGCAGCACTCTGTCGGCCATCTTGAATAGTTTTGATTTTATCCCAATTGCAATGGGTGGCCTTTGAAAAAATCCAATTGCAGAAGTGATATCTGGCTTCTGATTTGATCACCATGCTTCCTGTCAGGCAAGGGAATTACCAGAAAGGGAGAGGAGCAAATGAGCCATTCCATAATAGCCGGAAGCATGGTCGGACGGATTTCAATTCTGACTCGGCCCGCAGTTTCCTCAAAATCTACCTTATTGAATACACTCGTTTGCTTATCTGAGACGAGATGCGGCTGAAAGGCCACCGCAGCAGAGGGACCCACGAGAAGTAGAGTTCATTGTCCGTCACTAGCCACAGAAGAAAAACGCATCGGAAGTTCATCTCACTGTTGCTTTTCAGACCCTCTGGTTAAGGAGAGGGGAAGGTTTCCGTGCCTTCAGCCAGCCTACCGCTGGCCACCAGGCGTGTCACCTTCACTGGACTGTGGCTCGCCCAGCCTCCCCACCTCAGTCAACTCAGAGCTTTCCTGAAGCACCTGTGTCTCTGTCGCACGTCAAGCATCAAGTCAAAACGTGATCTCTAGAACCCACAAGCAGGAAAACACAGGGCAGTTATATAAATGATTAAAAGTCTGGGCTTTTTGGAATTAGACACAATTTGGTTTAATTCTAAACTTTGATATTTCATGACTGACTTTAGGACAGCCCTACCTTTTGTTCAGTTAAATTAGGGACAAAAATAGGTGTGTTTCATTGAGTGGTCAAGTCGATGCCTGCAAATCACTTAGCACCAATGCCTGATACTATAAGCACTCTAAATAGGCAGGGATTTTTATGATTGTTGCTTATTCTAATAATAAACTCATTACTTTTACAAAGGGAAAAGTAAGTATTTTTAAACGTTGAAATCTATTTACGTTTAAATGACATGAACCTGTTAACCACTACATGAAGTTAAAATTACCATATTCTATATAATCTAGGGTATCAATTTTTTTCTGTAATAAAATTAGTTAAAAACAAATTTAATATGTATATAGTCTTTAAGGAGTTTTTAACCTGAAACTCAGAAAGTATAAATAAGTCTTTTAGCAAACTATTCCTAACCATGAAGTACTACAGAGTATTGAGTTGGATATTTTTTTTTTTTTTGACAGGACAGTGAGAGAGAGAAACAGAGAGAAAGGTCTTCCTTTTTTGCCATTGGTTCACCCTCCAATGGCCGCCGTGGCAGGTGTGCTGCGGCCGGCGCACCGCGCTGATCCAATGGCAGGAGCCAGGTACTTATCCTGGTTTCCCATGGTGTGCAGGGCCCAAATACTTGGGCCATCCTCCACTGTACTCCCTGGCCACAGCAGAGAGCTGGCCTGGAAGAGGGGCAACTGGGACAGAATCCAGTGCCCCGGCCGGGACTAGAACCCGGTGTGCCGGCGCCGCAAGGCGGAGGATTAGCCTAGTGAGCCGTGGCGCCGGCCTGAGTTGGATGTTTTTAAGAGTCCCAAAATGGGGGCTGGTGCTATGGTGTAGCGGGTAAAGCTGCCACCTATAGTGCCAGCATCCCATATGGGCACTGGTTCAAGTCCCAGATGTTACACTTCTGATCCAGTTCTCTGCCATGGCCTGGGAAAGCAGTAGATGGCCCAAGTCCTTGGGCCCCTGCACCTGCATGGGAGACCCTGTGGAAGCTCCTGGCTTCCTATCACAGCAGCTCCGGCCATTGCGGCCAACTGGGGAGTGAAACAGAAAGACCTCTCTCTCTCTCTGCTTCTCATCCTCTGTGTAACTCTTTCAAATAAATAAATAAATCTTTAAAAAAAAAGAGTCCCAAAATGAAAATAAGCTCTTATGTACAATATTAGAAGGATGACTACACATAGCATGTTTTAGGTACATTTTTAAAAATTTCCACTCATGACAGAATGTAATATATAACATATAATGTAATAATATAATTATAATATTATACTATACTCAAGTATATCTCAAGTATTATATAATATATGATAATATAATATAATAATAATGTATATTGGAAGACATTAAAGTGAAAAATTAGGATACAAAAGTACATGTACAAGCACACTGTTATTTCAAAAATAATACCTACAAAAAGGTAATGACAGCTGATTTGGGATGGCAGAAGTAAACATGATTTTCTTTTGTTTGCTCTCTTCTCTACTTTTTATGTTCTTTTGCATGCATAGATTCTTTTATAATAATGATAAGGAAATGATAAAGTTAACACGCTATTAAAAACTGCAAGCTAAGTGTCAAAATGCAATGGAGACAATTTGTTAGAACCTCAGTAATCCTTACACAGACACTTGGAAAGTTTCCTGAGAATAATGGTTATACAGAAACCAGAGTTACCTTAAGTGGGGTTATTACCAGGTTATTTACCAAAGTTTGGGATAAGAAGATTGGCTGTGTATCAAGAACTCTGTGAGGGCCTTTGCCTCTCTCAAGCCATCACTTAGCACTTACTTATTCCTCTGATATTACAATTTAACTGGTCAACTGGAAGTTTCACCCAAGTAAGCAGAAAAGGGAAAACAATCCAACCAAGATCATGTATGCCTGCTTTCTTGGGGAATGGCTCTTTATTAGTATCTTTCTTTTTTTTTTTTTTTTTAATATTTCCTTTGTTTTTTTGAGAGGCAGAGTTAACAGAAAGAGGCAGAGACAGAGAGAGAAAGAGAGATCTTCCATGTGCTGGTTCACTCCCCAGACGGCCACAATGGCCAGAGCTGGGCCAATCTGAAACGAGGAGCCATGAGCTTTATCAGGGTCTCCTACGTAGGTGCAGGGCCCCAAGCACTTGAGCCGCCTTCCACTGCTTTCCCAGGCCATAGCAGAGAGCTGGATCGGAAGTGGAGCAGACAGGACAAAAACCAGTGCCCATACAGGATACAGGCGCCCATATAGGATGCCGGTGCCGCGGGCAGAGACTTAGCCCAGTACACCACAGCGCCAGCCCCTTTGTTAGTATCTTTCGATCCTCTAGTGACTGTGAAATACAGTCCATCTGTTCCAACACAGGCAGTGCCTCTGCACTGGAGCAACCACTGGTTGCCTTCAATTGGCCACCTTGCGTTTGGAATACTCTCAAGTGTTTGGAATACTCTCAAGTATTTGGAACACTCCTGAGTCTGGGGCCCACATAGCTTGACTGTTGTGCCTCCTACCGAGAGCACACCATGTGTCTTCTCCCTGGAAGGCAGTCTCCTTTAAAGCCCCATCAGAGGCTGTCACTCAGTCTTCCCATAGAGAATTCAACACACACTCATCATGTCGGTATCCTTCTGCTTTGATGGAAATTTGTATGGCTTATAGGTTTTAGGACCTAGTATTTCTCACTTCAAAGAGTAACCCTTAGGGCCAGCAGTGTGGCATAGTGGGTAAAAGCCACTGCCTGCAGTGCTGGTAACCCACATGGATGCCGGTTCAAATCTTGGTTGTTCCACTTCCAATGCAGCTCCCTGCTAATGCATCTGGGGAATCAGTGGAAGATGGCCCAAGCACTCGGGTCCCTACTACCCCTGAGGGAGACCCAGATGGTGTTTCTGGCCTCTGGTTTGGCCTGGCCAAGCCCTCACCATTTGGGGCCATTTGGGGAGTGAACCAGCAGATGGAAGGTCTCTCTGTCTCTCTCTGTCTCTCTGTGTGTGTATGCCTCTGTTTCTCTGTAACTTTGCCTTTCAAAAAAATATTTTTTTTAAAAAAAAAGAGTAACTCTTTTCCAAAATCATTATATAAAAACACATTGCTTTTAACTGATTTAATGAAATTGGATTCCTTACTTTAAATCTTAAAAGGATAAAATCTTTGAAAGAGATCTTTGCTAGCGGGCTATGTAAGCAGAGACCTAGTCTATAGTTAATATTAATGATCATGATTTTTGAAACCAGTCCAGAGTTAAATCCTTTAAGAATAATAATTATGGCTATTTTGGTTAAAATCTGAGTTTTTCATTAGAGTCAAATCATGTCTGACATTTCATAAAGCTAAAATGCAAACAAAAAATGATGAATCATGTTCATAAATATGCAAACTTTTACTCACGCCATGATATTAAAAAGGTAGATTATATCTGAGACTGAATGGCAAAACAGGAATTTTTTAATTGCCAAGAATTTTATGTAGCAAGTTTGTTTATTTGGTAACATAAACATAAAATAGGAATCCTACATTTACAGAAGTGGAATTACAGAATATAAAATATTATTTTACAACAGGAAAACAATGGGATCATTTTCAACAGTCTCATAGAGAGCCTTTAATTTGCAATGCTACTCTCTCATGATTAACAGGATTAATATGTGGGTTTTCTGTGATTAAAAATAAGTCAAGGTACCTGAGTTTCACATACATTCACCACACATGGTAGACAGTGTAATAAAGATATGCTGTCCGAGTTACTGAAGTTCCTGTTTTAGCTCATTTTACCCTTTACCTAAATAGCTTGTAGATATATAAAACAGCCACTAACTACATTAACTTAGAGATGAACTTCTCTGGTGTTCAATTATCCAAACGCACATGCACCTATTCAATGAGAAAACAAGAGTGCTTACTGCGTAAGACTAACTGGGAGTCATGACTTTGGACAAAATATAAATTCTAACACCTCTCATGAGACTTGTCAACTTTAAAACCCTAACTCATGGGGGATCATCAATAAATACACTGAGAAACACAGCCAAAACAGTTTGGTTTCAGTCTGAATTCAGAATGTGAACCAACTTTTTTTTTTTTTCTTTTTGGTACATTACATGAACCAATCGGTTCTCTGTCCAAAATCTCAAATATGAATGATATTAATAACTTGAATGTGTGAGATTCAATAAAAATGGCACTTCAGGGAAATTATTGCTTGACCTAAAGGGAAAATGTTGCTGTTGTGACTCACTGGGCATAAAGCTTGGTTTTATATGAATAAGGCGGGTTATTTGCGGTCTTAGCTTTCGGTGATATTTTACAACCTTTTGTATTTTCCATGCAGATCCTTCAGACAATCTCTAAAATTAGAGAGGACACTTAACAGAATAAAACCTCCACCTGAATGGTAAAATATATTAATTCGACTATTATATAAATAGAACAAATCTGATTCACTTATTGGGCAAGCGCTACCTTCTGAGCCATGTAACTCAAATTAGATTCAACTCGGTGGCAAACAATTCATTTTCTCATTAGGCAATCAGTGTTACCTTCAATAAGGCAATTCCCATTTAGCCTCCGGCCACAGCTGTTGTCCTTAAATCAAAATTCTAAAACTTTAGATCATGGAAAGGACATGATTGCCCCAGCGGGTGGTTAAAGGAATCCACGCTAGAGGTACATGCTAATGGCGACAGGAGTTCTTAAGAAGTCCCAGCTGATTAACAGAGCTCTCTCTTCCCAGATTCAGGGACCCAAGACATTGAAATTTACATGGGCAAGTGCAACTGTGAAGTAAAGGTGTAAAAGTTCCACAACCCTCCTCAACTCTTCATTCGTACTTCTAGAATGGGGAGGCACTGGAAATAACAGAATATCATTGTTTCTAGGACAGTAGGTAAAGAAGCATGTATATATTTTTAAATCCTTTCGAGTATTGATTAATGCTCACCAATACTAAGACCCTTGTATTCTTTTGGATATGCAAATTAAACTTGCAAACCCATAAAAACATCCAGCAGTTATCACTAGTATGTTCATCAGTAAAGCACAATGTAATACCAAAGAAAGGGAATATGACTGGATTTATGCACATTAATATAAAGGTATCTTTGGTAAGAAAGTCTATGGTTTTTATATAAAAAAGCTTTTCCATTTTACCCATCACTACCCAGTAAGCACATTAAAAACACCACCAGTGAGTCCTGCACAGCGCCCGGGGACAGCCAGGACAGCTCCCCTCCTGGGGACTGAGCTGCGTTCAGTCCTCCTTCTTGTCCGAGGCACTCTCCGCGCGGTCTTCAGGGCTGACTCTATTACTTGCCATGGAGGGAGCTGTCTGGGCTTCTTTGGGTAAGGAGAACACATGGCACGTCTGGAGGTCCAGGTATGTGGTAAATATCTTAGCATATTCTGGGTGCTTCAGGGCAAAACTTTTAAACTCCTCTAGAAAGGCAGAAAAAAAAATTGAGGTGAATCTTCTTTCGGCATAATGTACATAAACAAATAAGCTTAATACAATTATTGTGGGATCAGAGCAGTCAGTGGCTTAGTGGGTAAAGCCACCGCCTGTGGCACCAGTATCCCATATGGGCACCAGTTCAAGTCCCGGCTGCTCCATTCCATTCTAGCTCCCTGCTAATGCACCTGGAAAAGCAGAGGATGGCCCAAGTGCTTGGGACCCTGCACCCATGTACGTGGAAGACCTGGAAGAAGCTCCTGGTGCCTGGGTATGGACTGGCTCCTGGCTTTGGATCAGTCCAGCTCCAGCTGTTGTGGCCATTTGGGGAGTGAACCAGCAGACAGAAGATTCTCTCTCTCCCCGTAACTCTGTCTTTCACATAAATAAAAAATAAATCTTTAAAAAGTAATAATAATATAATTATTGCAAAATTCTGTAAATCAACTCACAAACATTGCTGGTGAGTCTATAAATTGTACAGCACTTTAGAAGACAGCTTTCCCATTATTTAATTCACTTGAAGAGATGTATATTTTATGGCTTATTAATTCTATTTCGAGCTAGTTATCCTAGCGAAATCTGTGCATGTGGTGTTCTATAAGACATGTATGAGAACGTTCATGGCAACATTATTCATAATTAGTAAAAAAAAAAAAGGAACTCCGAAGTGTATCACCAATAGAAGTGAATTAAATAAATTGTAGCACATTCGTGGACATAATGCTGTATAGCAATGAAAATGAAGAAAGCCATTTGGCAATCATGTGAATGAATCTTAAAGTCATAATGGTGAGTGAAAAATCTAGATACAAAAGAACACGTCATGTAAGTTCAAAAGCTTAGACACACCAAAATACAATATTTAAAGGTATATAATCTTGTGGTGGAATGTAAAGCAATGCCAGGCAGTGATTCCTCTTCATTTTGATTTTTCTAACAGGTGCATGTCTTTCTTTGGAAGGTCTACTGACAGAGAGGGAGAAGGAAGGGGAGGAGAAGGGAGATGGGAAAGCTTCAGTCCTCAAATGCCGGCTGCAGCGGGGGCTGGGCCAGGCCGAAGCCAGATGCCTCTGCAGTGCATTAGCTGAAAGTAGGTGGGCAGTGTGGTAACCAGGACGTACACCAGGCACTCTGACGTGGGCTGCAGTGGCTTAACTCACTGTGCCAGAGATCCTGCTGAAGGCTCCCCCTCCTCTGAGAGCGAGGAAGGGGTCCCAGCTGGGAAGGGCCACGCAGGGCTCTTTGGGCTTCTGAAAAGCTCTCTTCCCTGACCTCAAGGATAATTACATAGGTGCTCATTTCATCAAACTGCACTGTGCTGTGTGTTTATGTATTGTTGTTCTTCAGTAACTAAAAATGGTGTAAAAGAAAATTCTATTACCCAGGACTTTCTATTACTGGCTTTTAAGCCTATGGGGAAACGCAGCCTGGAAAAGCCGAGACCTGACCTACAATCAGCAACAGCCAGGAAAGTGTACAATATCCAGCAATCAGGTCACAAGAGCTCTGGATAGAGGACTTCTTTTTACCTATAGTGGTTTTCTTCCTTTTATTTATTTATTTTCATTTCTTTGAAAGTCAGAGAGAGAGAGAGAGAGATTTTATTTGCTGGTTCACTCCCCAATGCCTACAACAGTCAGGACTGGGCCAGGCTGAAGCCAGGAGCCTAGAACTCAATTCGGGTCTCCCATGTGGGTGGTGTGGGTGGCAGGGACCCAAGTACCTGATCTATCATTTGCTGCCTCCCAGAGTGTGCATTAACAGGAACCTAAAGTTGGGGGCAGAGCCAGGATTCAGACCCAGGCACTCCAATATGGGGTGTGGCCATTTTAACTACTAGGCCAAATGCCCATTCATATCTGTACTTTTAAAACAATCCTGCATAACCAACAGTCTGCTTCACAGAACATTACCCAAACCAACAACTCTGGCAAATAAACACAGGTCTTAGTGATGACCTAGTCAGGATTGAGCCTGAATCACTCCTTTCAACCATGACTATTTTAAGGATGGGGACACAGCATGTGTAAGGGACTTCTAAGAGCCAGGAGCGGCCGGCGCCGCGGCTCACTAGGCTAATCCTCCGCCTAGCAGCGCCGGCACACCGGGTTCTAGTCCCGGTCGGGGCGCCGGATTCTGTCCTGGTTGCCCCTCTTCCAGGCCAGCTCTCTGCTGTAGCCAGGGAGTGCAGTGGAGGATGGCCCAAGTGCTTGGGCCCTGCACCCCATGGGAGACCAGGATAAGTACCTGGCTCCTGCCATCGGATCAGCGCAGTGCGCCGGCCGCAGCAGCCATTGGAGGGTGAACCAACGGCAAAAGGAAGACCTTTCTCTCTGTCTCTCTCTCTCTCACTGTCCACTCTGCCTGCAAAAAAAAAAAAAAAAAAAGAGCCAGGAGCATAGAGCTGATCCACTGAGGCCAAGAACTTCGATGCCAGCACGTGCACTTGCTCCAGAAGATCGTGACCCTCTGTGGGGATGTCAGTGGAATCAGAGAGGACCTTGTTTCCAGAAGTGCCGTGAATTGACTAGAAGTGGAATTGGGGCATTACATTTGCTAATGAAAAACCAAGAAAGAGAACAACTTAAGGATCGCATTTAAACAATGTAAACAGTCATAGTCGTGACACATGTCAGAGCATGTTTTTAAAATGCAATTACACTTCAACATTCCTGCAAAAAAATAAAGCGAAGGTTACAACATTGAGGAAGGGGAGACAGCCTGTGCTATAAAGAAAAGGATTGAGCTCAAAAACAAAGCAGGGATCACTAAAAATTACTTACGTTAACAGGTGAGATTATGGCCACCTACCAATCATTTTTAGCACTAGTTTCCATTAAAACGGTTGTTATAAGTAGTTTTTCAAAATGTGATAGTTCAGAGTAACAGAAGTCTCACTTATGAAAGGAAATGGTTAGAGAAGAATTAGTGCACATGGGTTCAAGACCTGCAAGTTTGATCCCAGTATATACATGCGTAGTTCCCCATTTGATCCTTTCTATTTATTTTTTTCAAAGATAAACTCAATAGATGAGGGCCTTAGGCACTCAATTATCTAAGACAGAATAGAAGGCAGCCAAGACTATAGTAATTAAAAACATAGAGTAAGAGAAATATGTGATCTACTTTCTCTGTCCCAGGAAAGTCAACACACTCAAACACTTTGAACACCATAAGGAAAAAGTAATTAAAGAGGAAGCCCTCTCCAGCCTGGGGGAAAGACTGGGGAAGATAAGCCAGCCTGATGTCTAGGACCACATCAAAACTATGGCAGGGAACAATTACCTAGGCCTCTCCACGGAGATGTGTTTCTAATGGCTGCTCCATGAAACACAGGGACACCAATCTGCCAGCCTGCAGTACTGTGCAATACTGCTTTACTGTGTGGGTTCCAGCTATGAGGAGAGAGGACGATCACAGCTGGGAGGCCCTGCCACTCTGCAGGAGGGCTCCATCCATGGTTGTCCCTATCACACAGGGCTTGCTACCAAGATGGCAGGAGACCATGAGTGTGGACACTAACATAGGCCACTAACAGTACACATTAATAGATGGGCTAGCAGCTATTACTGTGGGGACCTTGGTTCATGTTTCTCAATTGGTGCTACAACCCGGCTTGTTCCACCTGCTCAGATGTGCCTGGCTACATGGAGAACAGGAAGAAAAAGGCCCTCACAGAGGGACCAGCAGACATGAGAGGCACTGAGGTACAGCCTCTCAGCCCAACTGTCTTGCATTTGAACCTGACTCTGATATTATTTAGCTGGATGGTCTTAGGAAGTTATTTAAGTTCTCTGTATCTCAGAAAAATAATAATAATTAAGAACATTGATTAAATAGGTTTGTTGTGCAGAATAAATGAGTTAATATCGTTAACATGTTCAGAAGAGTACCCAGCAAATAAGTCCTTCATATTGGCTTCATGTACTAGTACTATTACACTACTGTTATTAGGCTCATTTACACTACTTCTATTTTTAATGTAATTAGTCAAGGAAAATAACTATTTTCTAGGAGAGTCAAGCCACATTCCTTTTAGACTGATTCAAGGTCAAGTTGCCTACTCACCATAGGAAATAGAATCTCCATGGGCAATTTCCTTGAAGAGACCAGAAACATCCAGGTCAGGCACTCCAAGAGAAGCCTGGAGAATGGTGGAAAATTCTTCCTCTGTTATGTAGCCATCTTCATCAACATCAAAGAGCTGTTGGATAAAACACACGTATAATTAGCCTCCTTGGGGCAACAATGGTCCGGGATATTCTTAGGGGAAAAAAAAACTCTTTAATAATTCGAATTTGTTTAAGATTTTATTTATTTATTTATTTGAGAGGTAGAGTTATTGACAGAGAGAGGGAGAGACAGACAGACAGACAGACACACACACACACACACAGAGAGAGAGCGCGCGCGTAATCTTCCATCTGCTGGTTCATTCCCCAAATGGCCGCAATGGCCAGAGCTGGGCCAACCTGAAGTCAAGAGCCAGGAGCTTCTTCTGGGTCTCCCATGTGGGTGCAGGGTCCCAAGGACTTGGGCCATCTTTTACTGCTATCCCAATCCATAGCAGAGAGCTGGATCAGAAGAAGACACAAACAGGCGCCCATATGGGATGCTGGTGCAGCAAGCAGAGGCTTAGCCCACTAACCCACAGCACTGGCCCCAATAATTCAAACATTTGCTATGCCTGAGGCTGGGGATATACAGTTAAAGAAATTTTGGTTTCTGCTACTCTTACCACACTGAAATTTTAGTGATGGAAAGAGACATAATTAAAACAGGGGCTTTCAGTCCCAAAGGGACAAATGCCATATGTTATCCCTGATCTGTAATAACTAACAGAGCACCTAAAAGGAAACATGTAAAAGTGAAATTGACATTTTGAAAAGCAATGACTTGAACAGCCCTTGTCCTCTCTGATGAGGAACAGTTTTATTATTATTATTATTATTTCTTTCTTGATACCATTCGTTGAACTCTTTACCTAACATAGAATTAATCATATTGTATAAAGTCAAATGAAAAATAGATCTTGGTTAAAAATAAGAGTGGGAATAAGAGAGGGAGGAGGAAGTTTATAATTGTAAAATCGCATAATTCTGCATATGTTTCTATGGACTTACTACTAAGTGTAAAGTTTAAAAACTTACCAGGGGACCCCAATTCCATTCAGCTGGGCAGTAAAAATGCCACCTTAAGTGTTAAAGTGATCATGTATATAGGATTAAGTGTTAAAGGGATCATATAAATAAGATCAAGTGTCTGGTAATAATAATAGATAGAATTAAGCCGGCGCCGTGGCTCAATAGGCTAATCCTCCGCCTAGCAGCGCCGGCACACTGGGTTCTAGTCCCGGTCGGGGTGCCGGATTCTTTCCCAGTTGCCCCTTTCCAGGCCAGCTCTCTGCTGTGGCCCGGGAAGGCAGTGGAGGATGGCCCAAGTCCTTGGGCCCTGTACCCCATGGGAGACCAGGAGAAGCACCTGGCTCCTGTCTTCAGATCAGCGCGGTGTGCCTGCCGTGGCGCGCCAGCCGTGGCGGCCATTGGAGGGTGAAACAATGGCAAAAGGAAGACCTTTCTCTCTGTCTCTCTCTCACTATCCACTCTGTCTGTCAAAAAAAAAAAAAAAAAAAAAAAAAAAAAAAAAAAAAAAAAGAATTAAAAAGGAGACAATGATCCAACATGGGAAGCAGTCCACACAGCAGACTCATAGAATGACAATCCTTTAAAAGCACTCTGACCTCTGAATCAGCCATTAAGGCATTCTGGTCTGGCTGAAGAGCCCATGGGAACATTTCAGGTATGGAAAGCCAGGATACTGTGGAGAAAAAAAAATCCTACATGAAGGATCTCCGTGAGACTCCAGTAGCAAGAAGAGGCCATCAAAGAAGGGTGTACTTTTCTCTGAAGGGAGGAGAGAACTTCCACTTTGCTTATGGCCTTGCCTAAAAACTGACAGAGACTGTGGACTCAAAACACTTCCATTGCCTGGGCAGTTCATGTCAAGAACCTCGGGTGATCACTGACGTCATACATAAGAGTGCTAATAGTTAAATTAACAGCAGGAGTCACTGTGCACTTACTTCCCATGCAGAACTTCTGTCCTAAATGAGTTGTATTGAGAAATTTAACTGTAAAACTTGCTCTCAAACAGTTTTTATACTTTGTGTGTGCAGGTGTGCCAACAGTTGTAATCTTTACTTAGTATAGAGTTGGTCTTCTGTGTACAAAGTTAATTGAAAACGAGTCTTAATGGAGAGTGGGACTGAGAATGGGAGAGGGAGGAGGAGGTGGGGAGGGTGTGGAGGTGGGAGGGTGAGTATGGTGGGAAGAATAACTATATTCCTAAAGATATACTCATGAAATTTATATTCATTAAATACAAGGTTAAAAAATACAATAGCTGAGAAGGTGGACTTAAGATTCTTCAGGGGCAACTATGCGATCATTAAGTATACTGAAAACAGATTTTGTAAAAGTTAGGAGTGGGAAAGCAAGAGGGAGGGGGAGGAAGGTTTGGAGCATGGACAGGAGGGAGGGGAGGAAGTGCCACTGTGTTCCAAGTCTGTATATATGACCTTATGTATACAGACTTATATAACCTTATGTAACTTAAATAAAAATTAAAATAAAATAAAACAGGGGCTTTAACATAGTAATTTCGCAGGGACATGAGGGCAGAGTGAGGAATCCTACCCAGCGAGGTCAGAGAAGCTGACATTTGAGTTGGGTGGTGGAACGTGAAGCTATGTTCTCAGAATATACAAGGAGTGGCAGGTGATTGCCTGGGTTCAAGTTAGGACAGTAAGGGATAAGCAGATATCAGACCATGGGAGAGACACAAGGGTATCTCAGAAAACTCATGAAAAATGGAATGAAAAATAAGCTCCGGGCTGGGCACTTAGCTTAATAAGTAAGATGCCGGCTTCCCACACCTGGGTGCTTAGGTTCAGTTCCTGACTTTAGCTCCCAGCCAATACAGACCATAGCGGGCAGCAGTGCTGGCTTAAGTAACTGGATTCCTGCCACCCATGGGAGAGACCTGGGCTGTGTTCCTGGCTCCTGGCTTCAGTCCCAGCCCAGCCCCAGTCCACTCTTGGCCCTGGCTGTTGTATTTGGGGCATAAACCAGCAGATGGGAGTGCTGTCTCTCTCTCCCTCTTTCTCTCTCCCTCTGCCTTTCAAATTAAAAAGGATAAGAGTAATAAAAGATGTTCTTTCTTCTTCCCCTAGGGAGTGTCTAGTTTCACGTATTTTAAAAAAACAGCTTATTTTGGCATAGGAACTTTTTAACATCCATGCATAGTTTTTCCGTCATATACACCACGGACTCCTTAAAGTCTCTCATACAATGCCTCACTTAGTCCTGTAAGATAATGTGGGGGGTAGCGTGATCATACATGAAGTCAGGGAATCCTCTGAAGCAGTGTTGAGGAGGAGGTTTGGGGGAGGAGGCTGATAAGATGAAAGGCAGGAAAATCAGTTGAGAGTCTGGAGTAGAGAAGCAGGAAGGACAAAAAGTTGCAGAATTTATAAGCAAGCGAAGACAGGACTTACATAAGAGGAAACAAAGTGATGGAAAGGAGGAAGCCAAGAGACTGGGGTTCTCTAGCTTGGACGAGTGGGGGAAAGCCGGGCATGTTAACCAAGAATGGGAAAACAGAATGAGATCATGACCTGGACTTGGATGGGTTAATCTGAGTGACAGGTGCCAGCAGGAAGGGATTCAGGTATCCGTTTGGGAGGCTGGTGGGGCCCGAGATAAGAGGCTGGTAAGAATGGAAGCTGTGCATGTCTTTGAGCTCATCAGTAAAGAATGTACCAAGGAAGGCGAAGCCCTGGGAACAGCGAGAGTGGGACAGGACAGGAGCAAGGAACCGGCAGAAGACAGGAGCCGCAGGAAAAAATAGCATGCATCTTGGAAACCGAGGGAGGGTTTTCAGGAAAGACAAGGAGATTCTGAAGGTGATAACGGGCAAGGAATGAAATGCCAGAGCAGGGCGACAAGAAGGAAAACGGTGTGCTGGGTCTTGACGACCTCGGTAAACAGCCCCAGGCAGCCGGAAGCCAGCTGACAGCACAGGCCCGGCCTCTGTATGTGCCTCGGACTTCCGACAGTGGCAGCCAGGGCCCCGTCACACCTTCAGGGCTGCGTCTGGGGCTTTGGTGGCTCTCACTTCTGTATGAGCTCCTTCCGCCTGGTCCATCCTGCAGGCTTTCATCTCCTCTCCTTTGCCACAGCCGCCTGCCCCACATCACCCCTCTCACCAGACTCCCCAGTCTCCCCCACTTCCTCATCACTCCAACAGTCCCCTGCTTACAGAGCTCCCGGTTCAGAGGAAAACCTCACCATCTGGGCTCTGGCACAAAGTGCAACACCCCCTCTCCTCTGGGGGATGGTATCTCCTCACTGCACAGAACAACGCGGGACCCTCGATCAAAACACCCTGCCTTCCCCATCAAGTGCATGGCCCAGGACGTGTGGACTGACCCTGGCAGCTGAATTGTGAACACAGTCAGAGTTTTCTCAACTGCGGGGCCCAAGGGGAAATACAGGGCAGCTCCTGCAGCCAGGCCCCCTGGAGCTGCCTGGGGTCCTAGTCTCCCCTTGAGCCTCCCGCCCAGCCTTACAACCAATTCCACTTTGCTGTCAGTTGACCAGAGTTGGCCCTATGGCTCTCAACTCTAATAGTCCACCTCTAAAAGGCAGAAATGAGATAAAAGAGGAAGTCCTGGGCCGGCGCTGGGGCTCACTGGGTTAATCCTCTGCCTGTGGCGCCGGCATCCCATATGGGCACTGGGTTCTAGTCCCGGTTGCTCCTCTTCCAGTCCAGATCTCTGCTGTGGCCTGGGAAGGCAGTGGAGGATGGCCCAAGTGCTTGGGCCCCTGCACCTGCATGGGAGACCAGGAGGAAGCTCCTGGCTTCGGATGGCGCAGTGCACCAGCCGTAGCGGCCATTTCAGGGGTGAACCAATGGAAGGAAGACCTTTCTCTCTGTCTCTCTCTCTCTCACTGTCTATATCTCTACCTGTCAAATTAAAAAAAAAAAAAAAAAAAAAGGAAGAGGAAGTGCTACCCAGATAAAAGGCTCTGAAAAGGATGCTATGTGTAAAAGGCCTCTGTTAAATGAAAAACAAAAGTATGGAAAAATATTTAAAACGTAAAACACCTGAAAGGAGGGGTAAAAAATAGCTAATATGAAGCCTGGCCCTTGCCTTACCAAAAACAGAGCTAATTATAGGCTTAAGTCCTCCTTCCTTCCCTCTTCCATCCCCAGACCAAGGTCTAGGCCAGATAAAAATCTCAGGATTTCTCTAAAAACAGCAATTACTGTGATTAAGGGAGAAATTTTCTATCAGGTCTTTCATTGGTAAACCCAAAGTGAGCGTTTCTCCAAGTAAGCTTGTAATTACACATAGGATCCCAAAGCAGCAACAGAAGTATCTGGATTGGAATGAGTTAGCTATGTGTGTAATTTTTGGTTTTATGATGAGTGAGTCTATGAAAGCTGCAAGTTTTCAGCTTTGGTAAAACTTCTGACCTTGCCTTGTGACCATCTGCTAAGCATCAACCACTTGGGTTCTTTCTAGGCCCAGCAGTTAACTCAGTTTACAGCAATCAGAAATAAGAAAGGCACCCTTTTATAGGGATGGAACACGTGAGAATTCCTGGGGCTGTCCGTGGGGACCGCTAAGACATGAGAAAGGACATTGGGGGAAGAGTCTTTGTAATAACAGAGGGGAAAGCACGTGCTGGGGTCACAGTGGGATAACCTTCTCCAGAGAGTCGGGAAGAGGACGGTGGGAGAGGGAAACAGAGAAGATCCTTGGCTCTCGGGGTGGATGGGGCAGGAGACTTGGCACTCGACAGAAATCAGATGCACAGCAGAGCAAGACAAGCAGGGAGATCAAGACTCGGTGTTAGGCCGGCGCCGAGGCTCACTAGGCTAATCCTCCGCCTGCGGCACCAGCACACCGGGTTCTAGTCCTGGTTGGGGCGCCGGATTCTGTCCCGGTTGCCCCTCTTCCAGGCCAGCTCTCTGCTGTGGCCCTGGAGTGCAGTGGAGGATGGCCCAAGTGCTTGGGCCCTGCACCCACATGGGAGACCAGGAGAAGCACCTGGCTTCTGGCTTCAGATCAGCGCGGTGCGCCAGCCGCAGTAGCCATTGGAGAGTGAACCAATGGCAAAGGAAGACCTTTCTCTCTGTCTCTCTCTCTTTCTCATTGTCCACTCTGCCTGTCCAAAAAAAAAAAAAAAGACTCGGTTCTTCTTGGGAGCTGCTCATGCAGGCACAGAATCCCTAGGGCGCATCGTATTTAAAAATGAGCCGAAGCACTTTCCCACTCAGAACTGAAAACTCCCTGTGGGAAATGCATTCTCCCTCTCCTTTTGCACCTGTGTGCGTGGAGTGGACTCATTTGCTCCCAACCTGGATCCTGGGTTGCTCTGAAAATGCAGGAGAGAACTTCAAAAAGGTCAAGGAAATGTGTGTCGTCTTTTAATTCCATTTTTCCATGAACTTTTGAGGCCCTTGAAAGTGTAACACTGCAGGGAGAGTCCCAGGGCGGAAGCTCGGGACATTTGTGGTGGTGTTCACCTAACACTACGGGGACAAAACAACTTCCCCCAGGAAAATACCCCTCGAAATACTGGCACACAGAATGAGAAAACAAGGATAGTTAGAACTTTCCAGATAGTGGGGCAGGAGGAACAGTGACAGGTGCTGCTTGTTTTAATCAACCATGCTATGTGGCTTCAAATTGGGAAAGCTAAAAAGAAATACCGTTTTAAGTTCATTTGCCAAAATCGCTGCTCTTCGATCTGTTAACCAGGCCTCTTTCAAAGACTTTTTGCTTAAATGGATGTGTGTGTTTTTTTCTTTCTCAGTAGCAACAGCTTTGATCGAATTACGCCCCTGTATCTGTCACAGCAGATCTATAGACTTGTCTGAGAGATTCACTGGTTTCCGAATAACGCGCTTCAGAGTCAACCCGAGATGCTTGCGTGGGGCTGCCAGTACCTTGAATGCCACCTGGATGATCTCCTCCGTGTTGGCAGGGTTGCACAAGACAGCCAGGCCGATCACATACTCGCGGAAGTCGATGCTACCGTCGTTGTTCTGCGGAAGGATGGGAGGCGTCAGTCTGGAGGAGCTACTGGTCATCACACCCCAGGGCGAGGCTCGGGTGCAGCTGGGCCCTATGCACGGAGCCTGCCGGGAGAAAGCCTCCCGCTGAGACGGAACAGCGAGCAAGTGGCCCACCTGTTTTCGATTCAGAAGGCAATATAATGAGAATGCATTTTCTGTTGCACAATAAATACAAACATTTATCACTGAAGGCATTTAGAGTGGCCCCATGGCACCCAGGGTGGGTTCCTGCGTTGATGGTAGCCCCTCGGGGAGGCAGGACCCAGGACTTTCATCTGCACTGGGCCTGAAGCATTAGTGAGGGTCCTGTCACAGGGCCAATACCAGAGGGTCCTTGAGGGTCCTAAAGGGTCACCAAGCGACGCTGTGCATGTAGGAAATGGGAGGGAAAGGCATGATCACAGCAAAATTCTTCCAGGCTCAATCTGCAGTAAAGCCAGGAGCAATGAGGCAAACCTGGGATCCCGGCCCCAGAAGACCCCACACTTGGAAGCCAGTGGAAAGGAAACGTAAGCAGCGGGAACACACTAAGGAGGCACCTCACCCGGGCAGCAGACGGGAAGGGCTTGGGACACAGCCTTCTCTACACGTGAACTGCTCACCTAGACAGGAACACCAGGAGGATGAAAATGTGGACAGACAGCTCAAGAAAGAGAAGGGAGGGAGGGAGGCATAAGGCAGAGAGCCTGGGCAGACCGAAGCAAGAGAGAACAGAGAGAGCTAAGGAAAGGAGAGGGGGAGAAGAGGAGAAAGGGAAAATAAGGATGGAGACAGGGAGGGAGGGAGGGAGAGAACTATAAACAGGTACTGCATCATCCGCGCAGGCTGTAGGATCATCTCGGCAGCCACATCTTCAAGTGATACCTTCCCAGCTAAACCATGAACCAACACCAACAATGCCACTGCAGTCCTGGACAGACTGACACACGACAGCTGGCGTCACCGAGTGCGCTCTTCCGCTGTGACTAAGGATCTCCACTCCAGTCCCCGAGAGGCCCTTCCAGCCAGGGCTGCTGTCTGTGTGCAGCAGCATGGGATTCAGAGTGCCCAGCACCCACACAGGCACTCAGAAACCCAAAACCCAAATGCCTGCATGCAGCACTCTGGGCCCACAGAATCCTCACTCTGGAACGCAGCGGTGAGCATTCCTCGCAGGGAGCCCATGGCTGGGCTGCGAAGTCTCTCAGTGGTGGGCGGCTTTTCCAAGCATATCAGCCTCTCAAAGCAGCCATGAGCCAGAATGTGAAGGGTCATGTTCACCGTATCCCCCGCCCTAACTGCAGGGCAGGAGCCAAGCCGAGTCGTGGCTTCACCTCACTTCCAAGGCTCTCAGGATTCCCCCAGGTGCAGGGTTTGCTTTGGAGACAAGAAAGGTCGCCTGACTTCGGTTTCTGCCTGGATGCCAGCCCATAATAGAATATTTTTAATCTTTTCTTTCATCAGCTTTATTACCACTTACATTCAACTGAATGCATCCATTTCAAGAGCACAGTTTGCTGTGTTTTGACAACTGTATACGCCAGCGCAATCACTACAATCAATAGCTACATTGCACTGCCCAGCAGTTTCAGAAAAGGCAGTGTTTCAAGGGACATCATTTTCTTTTCTTTCCTTTTTTTTTTTTTTTTTTTTTTGACAGGAAGAGTTAGTGAGAGAGAGAGAGACAGAGAGACAGGTCTCCCCTCCGTTGGTTCACCCCCAAATGGCTGCTACGGCCAGAGCTACGCCAATCCGAAGCCAGGAGCCAGGTGCTTCTCCTGGTCTCCCATGCGGGTGCAGGGCCCAAGCACTTGAGCCATTCTCCACTGCACTCCCGGGCCACAGCAGAGAGCTGGCCTGGAAGAGGAGCAAGCGGGACAGAATCCGGCGCCCCAGCTGGGACTAGAACCCGGGGTGCCGGTGCCGCAGGTGGAGGATTAGCCTAGTGAGCCGTGGCGCCGGCCAAGGGGCATCATTTTCTCTTGTGCCACTACCATTTAGTTTTCTGCACCATGGCCTGACTGCTCAACACAGATATCTTCTGCAATTGCCGTGTGGAAGTCTTGAATAGAAGTTGAATAGAAATGGAAATGTAACAGTTCCTTAATGTTACTATGAGTCACAGAACAAGGTGACGGTCTGGGCCTTAAATTTCTTAAAAAAAAAAAAATTTATTTATTTATTTGAAAGAACAACACGGGAGAGACTAAATGTAAAATTAAATTCAATTTGAATTAACTTTAATTAAACATAACATTTAACCTAAAATTAAACATAACAATATAATTCTGAAAGTTCTTCAGTATCAATAGGCATATTAAATATCAGTAGTTGGCCGGCGCCGCGGCTCACTAGGCTAATCCTCCGCCTTGCGGTGCTGGCACACCAGGTTCTAGTCCCGGTCGGGGCGCCGGATTCTGTCCCGGTTGCCCCTCTTCCAGGCCAGCTCTCTGCTGTGGCCAGGGAGTGCAGTGGAGGATGGCCCAGGTGCTTGGGCCCTGCACCCCATGGGAGACCAGGAAAAGCACCTGGCTCCTGGCTCCTGCCATCGGATCAGCCATTGGAGGGTGAACCAACGGCAAAGGAAGACCTTTCTCTCTGTCTCTCTCTCTCACTGTCCACTCTGCCTGTCTAAATAAATAAATAAATAAATATTAGTAGCCTCCCAATGCCTCCACAGAATTTTGTTAAAGATTTATTTATTTATTTGAAAGGCAGATTGATAGAGAGAGCGCGATCTTCCATCTACTGGTTCCCTCCCCAAGTGGCTGTGATAGCCAGGTCTGGACTAGGCGGAAGCCAGCAGCCAGGAACTCCATCCGGGTCTCCCACGTGAGTGCAGGGGCCCAAGCAGTTGGGCCAGCCTCTGCTGCTTTCCCAGGCCCATTAGCAAGGAGCTGGACCAGAAGAAGCAGAGCGGCTGGAACCCAAACCAGTGTTCCAACACGGGACGCCGGGGTGGCGGACATCAGCTTAGCCCACGGGGACACAATGCCAGCCCCCCACAGGCTGCTTTTAAGTTCCCACTATGGGTAGTCGTGCAGTAACACTGAGATTTCTGACTGGGATTGCTATGTAAACAAACTTTTAAAAATACTCAATATATCTTAAAAATACTTTTCAGACGCCTTACACATTTTGTTTCTGGTTTGCCGTTTGGAGCACATTTTCTCCTGCTTTTACAAGTTACAGAATTTAGGGGATTATACCAAGATAAAGTTACTTTCCTTTCTTATTTTTTTAAAGATTTATTTATTTATTTGAAAGGCAGCGTTACAGAGAGAAAGGGAGACAGAGAGAGAGAGATCTTCTATTCGTTGGTTCAGTCCCATATGGTGCAATGGCCAGGACTGGGCCAGGCCAAAGCCAGGAGGCAGGAGCTTCAGTGGAGTCCCACATGCGGGTACAGGGACTCATGCACTTGGGCCACCTTCTACTGCTTTCTCAGGTCATAGCAGAGAGCTGGATCAGAAGTGGAGCAGCCGGGACTCAAACGGCACCCATATGGGATGCCGGCACTGCAGGCAGCGGCTTTACCCACTACACCACAGCACCAGCCCCTCTCTCCTTTCTTTACCTTCTCTTGCTGTAACTCTGCCTTTTAAATAAATAAATCTTAAAAAAAAAGACCTTCATCTTGGCTACAAGTACGATTCCATACAGAAATGGATATATTTTTAAGACTGTCAAGTGGGGTTGGCATTGAGACTTACTGGGTTAAACCACTGCCTGTGATGCCAACATCCCATATGGACATCAGTTCAAGTCCTGGCTGCTCCACTTCTGATCCAGCTCCCTACTACAGCCTAGGAAAAGCAGCAGAGGATGGCCCAAGTGCTTGGGCCCCTGCCCCTCAATGTGGGAGACCAGATGAAGCTCCTGGCTCCTGGCTTAGGCCTGAGTCAGCGCTGGCCACTGTGGCTATCTGGGGAGTGAACAAAATGGATGGAAGACCTCTCTCCATTTCTCCTTCTCTCTCTGTAGCTCTTTCAAAATAAAGAAGTAAATCTTTTTTAAAAAGCTGTCAAGTAAATCCTTTTATACTGAAAATGTGCCTTGAAAACATCAAATATTGGATGAAAATAAGAAATTCAATCACTTTTTAGTCCACTAATTCTAGACAGGGCCAAAGATTTGGCAACTTGGAAAAGTCCAGGGCTTGGACTGGATTTTCGCTCTTCTACTCTGGCGACTGGGGTTATTTACACAAGCGTTGTACAAATCCAGGAGAGGAACTTGGGTCACTTCAGGATGCTCTCTCGCGAGCCTGATGGCAGCGAAGCCTAAAAGCAGGGAATCCCTCCTAGCAGCCCTCCTGTGAGATGCCTGCTAACCTTGATGGAGGGCGCAGTGTGCGGAGCAACAGCACTGTTCTTTCCACAGCCGTCCTGCAGAAAGGTTGAACTAGCAACTTCATCTCAGGCCGTCCTGGCAGCTTCCCCTCTCCGCTAGCCTCCCCCACCCCAGGCTCGTGGTAAAACAGGGAGGCTGATGCAGACATATGCACTTGCTGGCAGCAGCCTCGTGCTCATACAGCCATACCTGAGCTAAGCAGCACTCTCCCCACCCCCAGGTTCAATTCCAAGTCCCTCGAGGAGAGTGGTTGTGAGGGCTGTGCCTGGCTCAGGTCCGAATCACATGTGTGTGGAGCTTCCTAAACATTATGTGCTGGAGACCAGGAGGGAACACGGAGGACGAATTCCACTGGAGCTTTCTAGCAGGCAGCTGGAGGGCTATTCACAGGCTGGATACCTCATTCCCATAGTTACAATGAGTTAAAAGAGGAAGGAAAAACTTATTTCCAAGCTCAGGAGGACTCCCCAAAGTAGCCTGGGATGGAGGGGATGCATTCGCCACCAGAGAAACAGAAGGGGTAGCAGGCAGGTGAACTGCGTCCTTGCAAACGCAGCCTCGCCAGCTGGGTCCGCTCGCACTGCCATTCTGGATTCTCTTGCTCATGAAAACTGGAAAGCCAAACCAAGGGCTCTACCCAGACTGGCACGACGACTCCAGCTTCGGGGCAGGGCCTTAGGCTTCTCTCTTTCTTTTCCTGGAGTCTGCTACACTGACTCTTCTGTTGGGCCTGAGTTTCTGCTGAGATAGATTTGACAAATACTGGGAGATGATTTGGAGAGCAGCCAAAGAGTGTTGGGCACCAGGTTAAGCTGCCACCTGCAACACAAACAACCCATACGGGTGCCAGTTGGAGTCCAAGCTGTTCCACTTCTGATCCAGCTCACTGTTAACAGCCTGGAAAAGCAGTGGAAGATGGCCCAAGTGTTTGGGCCCTGCACCCACGTGGGAGATCCAAAAGAAACTCCTGGCTTTGACCTGGCCCAGCCCTGGCTGTTGCAGCCATCTGGGAACTGAACCAGTAGATGGTAGACCTCTCTCTCTCTCTCTCTCTTTCAAATACATACATACATACATAAATACATACATACATACATCTTTAATAAATGAATAAGTACAAAAATAAAGCAAGCTTGCGCCGCGGCTCACTAGGCTAATCCTCCGCCTTGCGGCGCCGGCACACCGGGTTCTAGTCCCGGTTGCCCCTCTTCCAGGCCAGCTCTCTGCTGTGGCCTGGGTGTGCAGTGGAGGATGGCCCAAGTGCTTGGGCCCTGCACCCCATGGGAGACCAGGAGAAGTACCTGGCTCCTGCCATCGGATCAGCGCGGTGCGCCGGCCACAGTGCACCGGCCGCAGCGCGCCGGCCGCAGTGGCCATTGGAGGGTGAACCAACGGCAAAGGAAGACCTTTCTCTCTGTCTCTCTCTCTCACTGTCCACTCTGCCTGTCAAAAAATAAAAATAAATAAATAAATAAATAAAGCAGCCGAGGCTGTCATCAGATCACCAGGGGAGCTTCAGGACTGTTTCTCTCTGGGCCCTGCCTGTGGGGAGTCTCATTTGCCTCACTGAAGTGGGACCCAGGTGTCGGCATGGCTGAAGAGCTGGCTTGCTGATACTACACTGCAGCCAGGGCCGAGAGCCACTGAAATAAAGACTCGCTTTATATTACACTGCACTGATTGCTATGTGTATGTTTTCAATCTTTGTTTTACTTTTCCTTACCTGCCCACAGTTTTCCAAGATGAGCACAAAAATTTTCCTTGCTCTAAGGCAGGACAAGATAGGACACGAGCTGGCTGACACCAGCTGGGCACGCCTGATTTTGTAGGAAGCATGAATGATTCATGAAGACAGCCAATGGCATTCTGAATTAAAGGTATACCATTTTCCGCCCCCAATGCCCTCAATCCTCTTTACAAATATAGCAAAACAAAATTACAATATGCTTATTTTACTAGAGAAACACAATCAAAGAATTCTGGAATTTTAAATAGTTATGCCACCATCTTAAAAAGTGCTGCCCTTATATAAAATTGCTTTATTTCACATTTCTGAGCCTGTTTCTATGTAAATATTCTTTCTGGAAAGCACTTTTTTTTAACATAATAGAAAGACCAGATGTGAAATTATGAGAAAAACAGACTCTGAACCTCTCTCTTCACCCTTTGAAAGGGAAAAACTGATCTCCTCATTGCTTTCTTAACTTATTCCAAGGTTTACATTTTGAAATTTTTTTAAACAATAACAATGATAGCATTCTTATCCGTGGAGTTCATTCACTAAACAAGCAGCAACCCTTAAGTCTACTCCCTTGGAACGCACTCCTCCCCATCCCATGTAGAAATAAGTCCATACAAACCCAGTATCTGAGAAAGACGACACAGCAACCCTCGGCACAATTTTCATGGAAAAAAACAACGTGTTTTAATGAAAGCAGGAAAGGTGCCCACGATCAGAAATACGTAGGGGTGTGAAACAGCTCGACAGGAAACAGCAGCTGGTGGACAGGTACCAGCAGTGTGGACGGCGAGGCTCTGAGCGAGTGTCCTGACTTTGCAGCGCCCCCTTCAGGAATACATGGTCAGCTGCAGCCATTCTTGGACGGACACCTGAATCAGGCCATCCGCGTCTCTGTCCAGAGCCTTGAAGGCACGGAACATGGCATCGAGGCGGACGAGGCAGCTGATGAAGTCGTTGAAATCCATGCCCCCGTCCTCATCCGCGTAGCGGCGGACCATCATCCGGTAGAGCTGATCGTTCAGCTGGAAGCCGGCTGCCTGCAGCGCCTCCCGCAGCTGAGAACTTCGCAGAGACCCGGAGTGGTCCCTGTCGTACTGCTTGAAAACACACTGCCACTTCTTGACGTTGTTCCACAGGTACTTGAATTCTTCGAAGCCCAGCTTCCCGTTCGCGTCGTTGTCCATGACCGATACGATGCTCCGGCAGGAGTCGAGACTGAAGCCGTCGGTCTTCAGGTCCTTGTGCTTAGAGAGGACTTTGTTGAGAATATTCATCAGGTCAGTGGCACCCACCTCCATGTCCGGTCCGGCCAGCTGTGCAAACTGTCGCCGAAACCGCCTCACTTCCTCGCTCTCCGAGGCCTCCACGTTCGTGAAATGCGTCTGCGGGGGAGGCGGCTCTGGGGTGTACTGAGCTGCAGCCTCACTGATGAAGTTCACAATGCCTCCGACTATCCCTCCGAGGCCGCTGCTGCCTCCTCCTCCTCCTCCTCCTCCTGCTCCTGCTCCTCGGCCTCCTCGCTGTCCACCTCCGCCAAGAAGGCCTCCCAGAGCTTCTCCAAGGCCTCGATCTGCCCCTTCCAGGAGGGCCTTTGCAAGAAACATGGTTTCTGTTCGGTGTGCAAATGCAACAGCTGCAGAGGGCTCGGAGACAGTAATTGAGGAGAGCGTAAACAGAGCCCGAGCCGCTGCATGTGGAAGAACTGGCTTTTCTGTACCCGCTCATACCACACCACGCCCCAAGACGGGAGGTGAGGGTTCCTGAATCCCACGAGGTCCTAGCACCTGCCGTGTTTTAGGGGCCTCAGCAAAACTGCTCTCCACTCTTCTAGACAAGTATTCATAAATAACCTATGTACGATTATGAAACGTTAAAGTAAAAATTTAAACCAGGAAACACGAAATTCTACATGTCCATCTGTCATGGATTTCTTAGTTCTCCCAGCCCTTGAGAGATGACAGTCAGTTTCCTAACAGGAAGAGGTAAGGGACTCAAGTGAACCGTGAATCTCTTGTGTCAAGGTTTATTTTATTTATTTGAAAGGCAGCATTACAGAGAGAGAGGGAGAGACACAGAGAGACCAGTCTTCCATCTGTAGGTTCATTCCCTAGATGGCAGCTAAGCCGGGGCTATGCCAGGCCGAAGCCAGGAACTCCATCTGGGTTTCCCACATGGTGGCAGGGTTCCAGGTACTTGGGCCATCTTTGGCTGCCTTTCCAGGCACATTAGCAGGGAGCTGGGTCACAAATGGAGCAGTCAGGACTCAGTCGGCGGCACCCATAGGGGATGCTGGCATTGCAGGCGGCAGCTTAACCTGCTGTGCCACAATGCTGGCCCCAAACCATGAATTTTTTTCTAAGGAATATTTATTATTACTGTGTAACTGAAAATGTCTTGGCTCCTGGAAAAATATTTACCCAATCCTTTACTTTTAAACCCATGTTCTTAAGAAAACACAGGGAGCCAGTGCTGTGGCATAGTGGGTTAAGCTGCGATGCCTGCATCTCATATAGGTGCCAGTTCCGAGTTCTGGCTGCTCCACTTCCAATCTAGCTCCCTGCTAATGTACCTGGGAAAGCAGCAGAAGATGGCCCTAGGACCTGGGACTCTGCCACCCATGTGGGAGACCTGGATGAAGCTCCTGGCTCCTGGCTTTGGCCTGGCCCAGCTCCAGCTGTTGTAGCCATTTGGGAAGTGAATCAGCAGATGGAAAATCTCTCTCTCTCTCTTCCTCTCCCTCTCTCTAATTCTGTGTATCAAGTAATAAATAAATCTCAAAAGAAAAAAATAGAAAAAACCCTGGAAAGGAGATTGTTAAAATTCAAGGTCCCTGGGTCCCTGACTCCGTGGATCCATGACTGATCTAGCTGGAATCTGTTTTGTAAATACTCATATAGAAGAAGAAACAGGCTGAAATATATAGCTCAAGAATCTCGCCAACAGTGCACATCTCTGTCACAGCACCCGGATCAGAAAACAGAACAGCAGCACTCAGGCGCCTCTCTCCCAAGGGTAACTGCTGTCCTCACAACTAACACCATAGATTCATTTTTGCATCTTAAATAAATCCCTGAATATATAATATATTGTTCTTTTTGAATGCTAAACCCTGATAATGTTTTAAAATTGTAATAAAATGTATATAAAAGTCACCATCTTAACCATTTGTGAGTGTACAGCTCAGTGGCTTTGCGATGTCTGCATTCCTACCACTTCCCATCGTCAGAACCTTGCATTTTCCCAAACTGAAACTGCACGCATTGAACAGCAACTCCCAGTTTTCTCAGGATCGTTTTGGCTATTCGAGGTTCCTTGAAATTCCACATGCATTTTAGGATGGATTTTTCTATTTTTGTGAAAACACTGTTGAGATTTAATCTGTAGACTGTTTTGGGTACTACTGACATCTTAACAATATTAAGTCTTCTAATCCATGAACATGGGATACTTTTCCATTTATTTATATTTTCTTCAACTTCTATCAGCAATGTTTTATAGCATTCAGTGTACAGGTCTTTTTTAAAAAATTCCTTTATTCATTCATTCATTTGTTTAAAAAAACAGAGAGAGAGAGAGATTCTTCCATCTACTGGTGCACTCCCTAAATGCCCACAACAGCCACAGCTGAGTCAGGTCAAAACAAGGAGACCAGAACTCAGTCCAGGTCTTCCATGTGAGGGGAGGGACTCGCTTGAGGGACTCACTCAGGGACTCACCTGAGCCATCATCTGCTGCTTCCCAGGAAGGAGAAATTCTCAGCAGAGCTGGGACTTGAACCTAGGCACTCTGATATGGGTGCAGGCTTCCCAAGCAGTTTCTTAACTGCCCCAAATGCCCACCTCACTGTACAAGTATTTAGCCTCCTTCATTAAGTGTATTCCTAAATATTTTATTCTATTTGATGCCATTGTAATACAATTGCTTTTTCAATTTTTGTTTCAGGTTGTTAGTGTATAGAAATGCAACTGACATTGTGTATTGATTTTATATCCTGCAACTTTGCTAAATTTAAATCTATTTACTAGTTCTAACAACTTGGGTTTGTTTGGGTTTTTCTTGAGTATGATCATGTCATCCATGAACAGAGATAACTGTACTTCTTCCTTTTCAATTCTTGTAACTTTTTACTTCTTTTTCTTGCTTAACTGTTCTGGCTAAGGAGACTTCCAGTATTATGTTGAATAGAGGTAGCGAAAGCAGACATCCTGGTCTTGTTCCTGATCTTACAGGAAAAACTTTTAGTCTTTACCAGTGAGTATGTTGTTCACCACGGGTTTTTCATATATGGTGCTTGTTATGTCGAGGCACTTCCCTTCTATTCCTAGTTTGTTGAGTGTTTTCATGAAAAGGTACTGAATTTTGTCAAATGTGTGCTCTGTATCAGTTGAAATGATCAAGTGATTTCCACCCCCGCCCCATTCTTCTAATGTGGTATATTACCCTGATTGCTTTTCATATAGTAAACCACCCTAGCATGATAAGAATAAATCCTTCTTGATCTTGGTATATATAATCTTTTCCTTTATTATCAAAAATTTTAATTACTTGCTTGGAAGGCAGAAAGAAAGAGAGCTAGAGGGGGAGTTAGTTTCCATCTGTTGGTTCACTCACCAAATGCCTGCATGGCTGCAGTTGTGTCATGAATGAAGCCAGGAGCTGGAAACACAATGCAGGGCTCCCACGTGGGCGAAGAATTTCAATTCCTGGAGCCATCACCGCTGTTGAGGATCTGTATCAGCAGGAAGTTGGAGTCAGGAGCCAGAGCTGGGAATTCAACCCAGGGACTCTGATGTGGGACATGGGCATCTTAACCACGAGGCTAAATGGACACTCCTTCTAACGCGCTGTTGAATTTTGTTTGCCGGTATGTTGTTGGAGATTTTGCATCAACATTCGGTTTTCTTTTCCTATATTATCTTTATCTGACTTTTGTGTCAGGGAAAAGCTGGCCTCAGAGTATGAGATGGGAAGTGCTTTTTCTCTTTAATTTTGTGGAAGAGTGTGAGAAAGGCTGGTGTTAATTCTTCTTTAAATGTTTGGTAGAATTCACTAATGAAGCCATTGGGTTCTTTTGGTCCCTCATTCAATCTCCCTGCTAGGTCAGATTTTTTTTTTTCTTTATGATTCAGTTCAGGAGATAGTGTATTTTTGTGAATTTGTCCATTTCATCTAGGTGATCCAATTTGATGGCAGACAACTCTCCAGGGTGCTCACTTTCACTTGTTTTTATTTCTGTAAAATTGTTATTTATATCTCCTCTTTCATTTCTGTTTCATGTGTCTGGCTCCCCCCCCCCCATACTGCATTTGTGAGATTTGATTTCACATTTTTAATAATTGTCTTCAGAAGTCAGTCTGTGACGAGTCATCTCAGAGAATACTTCGAGAAGCTCTCCGCTTGACCCTAGGTTGAGTCAGAGTACCAGTCTTTCAGAAATTCGCTATTGGTGACCTCAGGAAAAGGTGGTCTGGTCTTCATGAATAAACTATTATGTCATCTAGCACTTGGAGTTTCAAGTTCAAATCTATAAGACGATAATAATGGCATCTTCTATGCCTACAATAAAGTGATTTAATCTGATGATGCTATGTCAGGACTTGAACTCAGTGCCTAGGATACAACAGGATTGTGGTTCTCAAGGATCAAGAAGACTCACAGAAAACTGGTTGTAATTATAATCTGAAGCCTATGTCCACATTTCTACTAATACTAACTCATTACATCTGCATACAATATGCTTTGGTATTTAGCTTCTGCAGAGTTCCTCTGGAATTTATAAAAGTATTCCCAATAAAGAAAGAAAAACTCTGGGACCGGTGCCGTGGCACGGCTGGTTAAGCTGTGGCCTCCAGCGCCAGCATCCCATGTGGGCACCAATTCAAGTCCCAGCTGCTCTGCTTCCGATCCCGCTCCCTACTCAAGTGCCTGGGAAAGCAGTGGAAGATGGCCCAAGTCTCTGGGCCCCTGGACCCATGTGGGAGACCTGGAAGAAGCTCCTGGCTCTGGCCTGGCTGTTGAGGCTATTTGGGGAGTGAAGCAGCGGATGGAAGATCTCTCTTTCTGTCTCACCCCTCTCTGTAATTCTATCTTACAAACAAACAAACAAACCAAGAAAGGAAGGAAGGAAGAGAGAAAGAGAGAGAGAAAGAGAGAGAGAGAGAAAGAGAGAGAGAGAAAGAGAGAAAAAGAGAGAAAGAGAGAGAGAAAGAGAAAGAGAGAGAAAGAGAGAGAGAGAAAGAGAGAAAGAGAGAAAGAGAGAGAGAAAGAGAGAGAAAGAGAGAGAGAAAGAGAAAGAGAGAGAAAGAGAAAGAGAGAGAGAGAAAGAGAGAGAGAGAAAGAGAGAAAGAGAGAGAAAGAGAAAGAGAGAAAGAGAGAGAGAAAGAGAGAAAGAAAAAGAGAGAGAAAAAGAAAGAGAGAGAAAGAGAAAGAGAGAGAGAGAGAAAGAAAGAGAGAGAAAGAGAGAAAGAGAGAGAAAAAGAGAGAGAGAGAAAGAGAGAGAAAGAGAGAGAGAAAGAGAGAGAGAAAGAAAGAGAGAGAAATAAATAAATAAACAAAGAAATAAAGAAATCCAGGCTCAGAGGGTTAAGCGTGTAATTCGAGCCCACAGGCCAGTCCCACGTATGTATTATCAAACCAGTATGGGCTCCAAAAGGGGAGCAGTGACTTCCGCTGAGGCAAAGGCAAGGGGAGCATTTACTTAGAGAAGAGCTTGTGTGTCGGCCTGACCACCGCTGCCAGGCTCTCCGCGAGACAAGGGGTGTAAAGGGATAACAGAACAGAATGAGAGGTGCTGGTGGAGAGAGTGTCCTCAAGAGGCAGTGGGTAGGTGGGTAGGTGGGTAGGACACCGTGCGGACGTCTCCTGCCGGGGCGACGGGAGATCAGAGAACCGGCGAGGTGGAATCCCACTGCCACGGCCACGCAGCAGACTCCCTCTCACAGGCGAGTGCAGGAGCGGAAGGACAGGTATCTTCTGCAGCCACGCAGAAAGAGTCCCACGAAAAGACTGTCTTGCTTTTAGGGGATCTGGCCTCAGATTTAGATTTAAATCCATTCATACAAGCTCCTCCCAGAGGAACCAGCATGGGCTTTGTTTTTCTAATATTGCGAATTAACTTGATAGCATCCACTGTCATATGAAATGTGCCTCCTTATGCCCATCTGAAGTGGTTTATTTGCTGCAGTTCAAATCCAATTGCTTTCATTTATTTTCTGTGAAGATGAAGGGCATTTGGGGAACAGTTTCTCATAAGCCATCATAGAACAAAAGACTGTTATTAGATTAACGAGGCCCATTTTCTCTGGGATATTTAATTCCCTACGGCTAATTATTAGACATTAATAGCAACCTTAGTTCCTGTCTAGGGGAACTCTGCTGGCCAGGCCTGGAGAAAAAAGGCAAGAGAAGAAGAAGCCACACCTGGTGGAAAGTATCACCTCCACCTGGGTGGGGGGGCTGGCGAGGGGGAGAGTTGTTGAACTTAAAAAGTAAACAATGACACGCAAACGTTATCAGCAACATTACTCACAAGAACTCCAAAGTAGAAGCAACCTACATGTCCACCACTGGGTGCAGAGATAAACAAAATGTGATCTAGCCATAGAAAGGAATAGGCTCCATCTATGAATCGGGGTGAATTACTGACACCTGCTACAACTGAGTGCGCCTAAAAACACTATAGTAAGTCAAAGACCCCAGAAATAAAAGCCCATATATTGAGTGACTCCAATGATATGAAAAATCTAGAAAAGGAAACTCTAGGTGAACCTAGGTGAATTAATGATACATAAAAAGATGTGTCTAGAAACTTATACTTAAAAGAACAGTCAACAGTGACCATTTGTACTAGAAAGAGCACTGAACTAGGAATTTTATGAACCACAGAGTTGGCTGCGTGGCTCTGAGCAGGTAACTTTCTCTCTTGGCTGGCAGCCTTCTAGAAAAAAGAGGAGGATGGACAATTTGACACCAAACGTCCCCTTAGCTTTACAAGTCTGAGTGTAGATGTTCAGTGCCATGGAACAGTGAGAGCGGCCCCATTCTTAGGTAGTGCTCAGTTTTCTCCTGGCGCCTAAGCCTTTTCATGCCATACTTGTGTATTCATGTAATTGTTCTTTATCTTGGGTCTGGTTCCACAACCTTTAAAGACAGGATGACTCACCCTTAGCCCCATTTGACACGTTATCTGGTTTTCCCAGTCCTGCTAATTGCAACCTATCCCGCCCGCCCCTCACTTTTCCAAACAGAATTCCCAGGTGAGGGGACTGAACAGAAGCGTGACCACGCCCACCGCAGGCACAGCTCTCGCCCAGCTGCACTGTGGTGGGGACCAGACCTTCCTAACTGCTGATAAGAATGTCACACAGATGAAATCAGAAGCCTTTCTCAGCTCCATAGAGAGACTATCTGTTTATCCTTGTCCTCTCCGACTGTCACTCCATCACAGGGGAAGTGAAATTGCTCTGACACAATTTGTTTTTCACAAAGCCCCATTCTTGACGTCCCTGTGCCCCTGGAGGAGGCCAGATTGCTCACTTACTCCAGTAAAAAAGTTACGTTTTGGGGTTGGGGCTGTGGCACAGTGGGTTAAAGCCCTGGCCTGCAGCACTGGCATCCCGCATGGGCACCAGTTCAAGACCTGGCTGCTCCACTTCCAATCCAGCTCCCTGCTAATGCACCTGGGAAAGCAGTGGAGGATCACCTAAGTGCTTGTGCCCCTGCAGCCACGTGGGAGAGTCAGAAGAAGCACCTGGCTCCTGGCTTCTGCCTGGTCCAGCTCTGGCTGTTGCAGCCATTTGGGGAGTGAACCAGCAGATGAAAGACCTCTCTCTCTGTCTTTGCCTCTACCTCTCTCTGTAACTATTTCAAATAAATAAAATAAATCTTTTTTTAAAAAAGTTGGGTTTTAATTGCTGCAGTCTCCTGTTTCCTCTGTTCGCCTCCCAGGAATCCTTGCACTGAGAGACCAAAAATAAAGCAGATAATCCCCATGTCTCAATGGGTAGTTCTAATGTACCAACGCTCAGAGAAAGTGCTGTGATTGAAACAGGGGAGCGAAGTCCATCGGAGAACTGAAGCAGGAAATACTAAGACAAAGAAAACTATCAAACGCTCAGGACAACTTGTACAGCGGAACGGAAAAGTTCATCTGTCTGCCTATAAAATTACAGCCCTTTCCTGCAAATTTGGTCACTTACAGAATGGATTTCAGATAACAAATCCGACTTCACTAGGACTGGAATCAAGATGAACATTGTACAGCTGAACTCAGAAATACTGCCAGCTCTCAGCCCTGAACTGGGCCTGTAGAGGATGGAGTCGATGCCGCTCACTTCCAACCACTGCAGCCACCTCGGGTCCTCTCCTCCCTCAGCCTGGGAATGTCTGCTCCTGCAGCACCCGCCTCTCCAACAGGAAGAGGCAAACAGGGATGCTTGTTATTCCTGGCGTTCAGGATTTACACTTGAACCAATACCAAGAACAGGGCAGACAGGAAGAACCTGGGATAAAGAAACACAGGCGTTCCACATAATGTGAAACGGTAATAAAAGATCTACAGAAGTTTACAATGGCCGAAAAGGCTACCTTGCCAAAGTGCTAAAGTGTACACAAACCTTTCCCATCCAATATGTAAACAAAGTCCATAGAAATGCTCAGAACAGAGTACTCCAGAGAAGCAAAACTGGGAAGAGCCACACTCATTTTTTTTAACAGAGTGAAAATATTAACCATCCACCTACATTTTGCAAGGCAAGGACCCACTAGGTGCGGAACAGTACTGGTGGGGAGAGTGCGCGAGCCCGTGGCGGAGCACAGCCGAGGGATGGGCATCGGATGGCCCTGGTGCTTTTCCTTTCATCTGTGAAGACGATGGCACACAACTTGTGAGCACTGTGGTTACCAGAAAAAGGGCACCGACTGGTGCCTCCTCGCACGGGGTGCCAAGGGTAAGAAAAAGGGGTGCAGAAGAGAGAGGAGATAGAATACAGACTCGAAGCCACACCGTCTCCTCTGTTCTGCACTCCTTTTTCGTACAGTGGCAGAATATTAACAGTAGACACAGAGATCAGTCAAGAATAATCATAGCAATTCCCTTTAAATCAGATGTGGAGCATCCCACCAATTAAGACAGCTGTCACTACACACGCTGCCTACGATTCTTCAATTGAAGGACTACCTCAATTCGGTCCTCAAACCTGCCAGCACGCTTTGCTTTCGTTAGCTTAGGAAACATAGCAGGAACCAGCAACTGACAGCTGGGGGGGCCCAACCAGCACCTGTTTTGTAAATAAAGTTTTACTGGGACACAGCCATGCCCATTCTTCTACATGCTGTCCATGTACGGTGGCAGAGATGAACAGTTGCAACAGAGAGCGTAGGGCCTGCATAGTGAAAAATAGCTCCTATCTGGCTCTTACAGAAAAAGGCTCCCAGCTCTGCCAGGAGAGCCTTCTTGCTGTCACGGTAGTAGTGTCAGATACAGCATCCAGCTGCCTGGATCGTGAGATGCAGTGTGGGAGAGTCGTAACTCACTGGGAGTCAGAAGAAAGCGGCAGGTGACTGGGCGTATGGGCAAGCTAGCAATTAACACTATGGTCCCACTGAGCTCTTTGAAGCCTTTTTCTCATAGGTTCACAAGAGGCTGCTATCAAGGGGTACACAATTCAGCTCCACAACCATTCTGAAGGAGAACAACGATGCTGCTAAAACATCGTATCAGTTTAAAAATGACTTAAATATGTCTGGCCTAGCCAGTGCCATTTTGTCTCCTTAAATGTCTTTAAGTCCCTTCAAATATGCTAATGATTTCAATTATGCATACAAAAAGTGTTGAGAAGCCATTGTTTAAACCACTGTTTCGGGTCAGGTCCCCCACTCTACATCTGGACAGTTGACTAAGCCCCAGTTAACCTCTGATGCAAAGAGCTCAGGACCCGTCCACAGAAACAGAGAAGCTGAATCAAACCCAAAGATGAAAGGTCTTTCCCCGACAAGGATGGGAATTTTTCAGAGGAAATGCCCCAAACCAGTGAACCGTGCCATGCTTTGGTGATGAACACGACAGTTCTACCAGACCGTCAAACCGTCTGCTCTCGGAGAATCTGAGGAACTTATTAGAAGAAGGTAACAGCATCGATTTTTTTTTTTTTTTTTAGGACAAGTTGAAACAAACCCATTATGAAGTTTTTGTAAACTAGCCAAGGATACAGGCGGGAAGGAAGAGTAAGGGGAGGGTAGAGAGATATTGAGCTGTTCCTTCCAGGCTCCAAGTTCCAACCACAGACTGCATTCGACTTGGGGAAAGACTGAGAATAGAAAAGGAGGGAGGCCGGCGCCGTGGCTCACTAGGCTAATCCTCTGCCTTGCGGCGCCGGCACACCGGGTTCTAGTCCCAGTCGGGGTGCCGGATTCTGTCCCGGTTGCCCCTCTTCCAGGCCAGCTCTCTGCTGTGGCCAGGGAGTGCAGTGGAGGATGGCCCAAGTGCTTGGGCCCTGCACCCCATGGGAGACCAGGAGAAGCACCTGGCTCCTGCCTACGGATCAGCGTGGCGCACCAGCCGCAGCACGCCAGCCCGGCCAGTGCGGCCATTGGAGGGTGAACCAACGGCAAAAGGAAGACCTTTGTCTCTCTCTCTCTCTCTGTCTCTCTCTCTCTTACTGTCCACTCTGCCTGTCAAAAAAAAAAAAAAAAAAAAAAAAGGAGGGGAGAGGGGAGGAGGATTTTGCAGGCAAGAATTTACAGCTGCTGAAGGAGCAACAGGAACACCCGCCCTTTCTCTTTCCCACCCTCCCTCTTCCACCCCTCAACCTGCATCAAGCCTTGCGTTTAGCAAGATAAGCTGCTGGGAAAGCGAGCTTGGTGGCTGAGCTCCCTGGCCTTCCGGAGGGAAAGCTTCCTGGCTGAGTCACCTACAGGGATGGGGCAAACAAGCCTAGCCTGGAAGGATGCGCCCCAGGCCTGGCAACAAGTGCACAATCCAGCTCCGCAAAACCAAACCAGGCAGATCTTCACAGGCACAGACGTGCAGGTGTGCCGGGGAGGGGTGGGGAGAGAGACACAGAGAGAGAGAGAGAGGAGGAAGGAAAGGAGTATCAAGCATTACTTGTTAGTTCCTCAGACTATCTTCTTGACCCTCCAGCATGTTGGAGACCAAAAGGAAAGCACTTGAAAGGCCAGTGTATGGTTTCCACCTGAAGCTAGGTCGCACCATACAAAACAGTAAGGAGAACTCCAAGTTCTGAATGATCTGTGCACCTGTCAAAGCACTCCGTGCACAAATGTGATGGACCAAACAGGCTGCAGTTTTCACAGTGTCCTGACTAGGTGCCTGGGGCCACTGCCTCCTCCAGTTCAGGGTGAGTCACCCCAGCTGCCTGGTGGTTGACACTCCTCCTTCCTGTGCCACAGAAGCAAGGGGCAAGCTGGCAGGTGCCATCCACCACGGAAAGACGGAACCCGTGTCATCACAATTCTGTCCTTGCTAGTTATGACAGTTTGCTACCTGAAGGACAGGGCGGTCTCTATAGGTTTTTTTTTTTTTTTCTTAATTTTGATTAAAAATCATGGTGAGCACAGAATCTAAGATGTGCTATGAAACCCCACCTTGTCCCTCTTTCATGTCCTTTTCCATTTCTCCACCTCCTGCCCTTGTTTGTGGGTCCCTTCCAAACTCCCTCTCATCACCAGTCCTAAATATGAAGATATTCCATTTAAAATTACTTGCACAGGAGGATGCTATAAGAATCTCACAGATGGACCAGTCACCGTACAAGAGACAGGTACCTCAAATTTCCCAGCTGGCCCAGCTACATCCGATATCTGCCTCCTCCCTTCCCCTGAAGCTTCCTTGCACTTCATGGAGGTAACTGTGGCCTCGATGTCTGTTTCACGCGGGACAGACTGCCTGCTGCAAGGAGCCCAGGAGAGAGGCCCACGCGCTGCCTGCAGAGGGCTGCTTCACGGCGTCGTGCCAAAGGATGGGTCCTCCAGATCACAGAACAAGTTACCAGGAACACTGGTGTGCTCTGGGGGGTGGGGGGAGAGGAAGGGCCCTGTTCTGGTTTCTGTCATCAGGCCATAATTTCTTTGTAAAATATCTTTTCCTGGTGGATAATGGGAACTGGGGTTCCTGGTGCTAGCCAAGATGGAATAAGCCCAGTTTAGTCTCTCCCTCTCTCTCTCCAGATTAGTAGACTCCTTCATCACACCATGAAAAGCAGAGCTATCTCAGGACAAAATACCACGGCAGGAGGGCGGGTGAGGAAAGACAATGACACAGCATTTGACATATGAGGGCCCTCGCCTGGTGCAGCAGGGTAAACTGCCACTTGCAACACCAGCATCCAGCTTGGAGTGCCAATGAGAGCCCTGGCTGCTCTGCTTCTGATCCAGCTCTCTGCTAATGCACCTGGGAAAGCAACTGAGGACTGCCCAAGTGCCTGGACTCCTGCCAACCCACATGGCAGATCTAGAGGGAGGTTCTGGCTCCTGGCTCTGGGCTGGCCCATCCTTGGTTGTTGTGGCCATTTGAGGGAGTGAACCAGCAGATGGAGGCTCTCTCTCCTCCCCCTGCCATAAATAAATACATCTTTAAAAAAAAAAAGTTCATGGGAAATGTATAATATAAAAAAAAAAACACTATGAGTGGATTTCAAAAAATTTTGCATCAAAATAAACTTATCTTCTAATTCCATTTTCCAGAAACTTATTGAAGTCCCCCTGTACAATTAAAATGTTTCTCAGAAATGAATGCAAATCCAGGCATCTTCAGATAATGGAAAATAGAGCTCGCATTCCTAAACATTGACGCAAGTGAAATGAAAACCCACATTAATACAGAAACACACAGGGATGTTAGATTATAGCTATATTCAAAGCTGCCCCCAATTAGACACAAACCCAATGTCCCTCAACTGGGTAAGAGCTTACATTACATTCATACAATGGCATACTACTTAGGAATCAAGGGGAGTACATTATTGAGAGGTCTAGCATCTACATCTCAAATGCATTATGGTAAGTTAAGAAGCCAGCCTCCAAAGACTGTCAACCATCTGATCCCAGGCATCTGGAAAAGCGAGACAGGGTGGAGAACAGATCAGTGATTTTCAGGAGTTAAAGGTGCGGGAAGAGCATTAAGGGAATTTTTATTTTTATTTTTTCAGCACATGTTGTGTATTTGGAATGTAGTATTAGCCAAGAGAGACTCTTTAGCCTCTGAGACTTTAGCCTCTATGAGATGCTTGGTTCTGTGCCTCTTCTTTAGAAGTCACAGAAGTATAATGAAAAGAAACGAATGCATTTTTCTACCAATTTTATATATTAAAAAATTAAAGTAGGTGATCTATTTTTCCTAAGAAAACTTTTTGACAATTCAGTGATCTCACTGCATGTTCATAAGCAGCAAACCACATCCCCAGTACGATGGCAGAGACCGGATTTTAATTGAAACCTCGGTTCTAAAACATCTTTGAAATAAAATCTATTTGGTTTTCACATGTTTTGGGGCAAGTTCAAAAGCCTTCAGAAAAGACTATCACCACCCAGGTCATCAATGTAAAAGTTTCGATACAAAGTCTCCAATTTTACCAACTCTTAAGTAAACTCTCCCAATTCCCTATTACAAATATGGCTATATGCTTACAATATATTTCTAACCTGATATTTGAAATAAACATTATCATACATGTTACGTTACATACACACACACACAAGGGAAAAACAAAATCATGCGGTTAGCCCATAGCTTTAGTCTTGAATCTCCTAACACTGACCTATAAAGTTTTTCAAATGCCTGCCATATTGATTTCTGCTCTGTGGGAACATGCAAGGTAAAAACGTTAGAGATTAAATTTTAACATACCCTGTCAAAGAGTGCAAAAAGTTGTCTCAAGACATCTGAAACGGGCAACTTTAAATATTCTGCAAATTCTTCGATTCCAATTCGTCCTCCTTTTGAGGAACTGGCAATAGATGCATATTCATCCAAATGCTTGCGAATACCATCCCAATCCAATCTAAACAAAGAAGAAATGCAGGTCATCCACTGCTCACAGGTCTCAGGGACATCCTATGCACATTGTTTTATTAATGTGCTGGAGGAAAAAGCATTTTAAGTGGTAACTTTGCAAAGCAGAATAAAATAGGTAGTGAGAAGTACATACAGAACATGTAGGCAAGCATTTCATTATTTAAAGGACAGTAGTATAACCAACAATTATTCCAAATATCTGAGAGAAAGAAAAGTCAGTGAGAAGAATAACAATGTACTGGAATAACAGTGACTCATGAAAAACCTTAAGAAAGCAAATTTTAACCTAACCATTACGTAATAAATCAATCGTATTTAGTCACTTATTACAAAAGAAATTACAGCTCTTTCCGTAAAGGGGCTTCCAAACTGATGACAAGTTCATGTCTCACAACGTTGTGATGGGAGATTCATTAGGCTCAATACATTTGCTCCAAGTTTAGCCATAAAAATCAAGGTGATAAAACACTGGAACTTACACTTTAGCTTACACCACATCCTGTCTTTGCCATGTGAAATTAAACAAGCAAACTAACTTGCTGAATTATCCACAGTCAGCAACTTTATAAACTTGTCAAATCTAAAGAATATTCTGTCCATAGTATCAAAACAGATGCATTTTTTGTTATCTGGAATATATAAGTAACATGTTCTATAGTGGGTATCAAACATTGAACTTGAACTCTGACATAGTAACTGGTTCTGCAGTTCCTTCCCAAGAAAGATGCCAAGATCTATTAAATCAATAAATTCTTGGAGCCAGTGTTGTGGCACAGCAGGTTAAGCTGCTGCCTACAACACCAGCATCCCATAGGAACACTGGTTCAAGTCCCAGCTGCTCCACTTCTGTTCCAGCTCCCTGCTAATACACTCAGAAAGCAGTGGGAGATGGCCCAAATGCTTGGGCCCCCACACCCATGAGGGAGACAGGGATGGGGTTTCAGGCTCCTGGCTCTGGCCTGCCTAGACCCAGCCATTGTGGCCATTTGGGGAGTGAACCAGCAGATGGAAGATTCATTTTCTGTATATACATAACTGCCTTTCAAGTAAATGCATAAATCTTTTTTAAAGAAAATCAATAGGGTCTGCCATTGTGGCATAGCTGGTTAAGCTGCCACCGCAGTGCCAGCATCCCATATGGGCATCTGCTCAAGTCCCAGCTGCTCTACTTCTGCACCAGCTCCTTGCTAATGTGCCTGGGCAAGCAGTGGAAGATGACCCAAGTGCTTGGGCCCCTGCCCCCATGTGGGAGGCTCGAAGAAGCTCCTGGCTCCTGGCTTCCGTCTGACGCCCAGCCATTGCAGTCATATGGAAAGTGAACCAGTGGATGGAAGACCTTTTTCTGTAACTCTGCCTTTCAAATAGATAAAATAAATCTGTATCAATCAACAAATAAGTTTTAAAAATCAATAAATTCTGTTTAGGATCAGGTTCCACCTTTTATACGAGATAGGTCAAAGAGAATATTCCAACTGGTTTAAACTAGATCATAAAAGCACACAGAAAGTTTTTACCTCTTTTTTTTTTTTTTTTTTAAGGCAAATCTAGGTTAAGTAGTCACCAGTCAGTGATGGTCAGAACTGCTACTAGACAGGTCAGTAGGGCGTGTTCACGTTTCCCCCGGGGGGCTCGGCACCATGTGCCAGCATCAGCCAAGACGCCCTCCTCCCGGGATGGCTGGGCTGGCAGTTCGGGTCGGTGGGGATCACGTCCCTCCCAGCCCTGGCTCTGAGTTAACTGTTGCTGAAAACACAGAATTGGGTGGATAAAATCGAAGACCAGTTTGCATCCCTGGCTCTCCTGATGTGGGTTCTAGAGCTGAGCACCGACAGTGAGAGAAGCAGAAACACGGAGGACGCCTTGGAAAGCCCAGTGACTGCCACGCACACTCACTTCAGTTTTCGACTAATTTTCGTGAATTCCACCAGCCCGGCTTCCATGGGCAGCGTCAGCTGTCCGGCCGAAATCATCAGCCTGCAGTCTTCGTAGGTGTGGTCTGTGACCGGTATCCCCAGCGCTCTGAAAACAGGGAGAAGCACAGCGAAACGCGAGGTTTCATAAAGCAATGATTTTTCTCCCAGGAGGCCTGAGGTTCCCAACAAATCACAGTAAGTGGAAGAGCACTAAGGACTTTTTAGACCAGTAGCTGTGGCTTTTCTAGCTAGAGCCCTGTCTGCTCCTTCACAGACTCACTAGGCTCAGTTCCGTCCTCTGTATCTGCACACATTTACCTGCTTAGCTGATAGCTTTAACTAGAAGAGCCCAACAGTGGGAAGTAATCAGAACCCTCAGGCTCAAGTCCCGCTGTGTTTTACAAGATGTGGAGCTGCCAGCACTTAGCTACGGCCTCCCTTTCTGTACATAGGAGTCACTCCCCTTCCTGGGGTTACTGTAAGGACGGCAGGGGACCCCTGGACAGATAGATGGCATCTCAAGTGAGCAATCTATCCAAACCGCTAGCTACTGTGTTTCTCCAGCTGTTACAACTAACAATCACTTTCTTGCTACACACAATTTTCTAAAAATGTCAAAGCAAATTGATAATAAGCTGATATTTCTTCCTCAAAGGACAGTGGAACTCCGACTGCCTACCTCACTACTGCTCAGAGACAGAAAGACAGGGAACTAGATTTGGAAAAAATATATATGAATAAGAATTGAAAAAGAGGAAAACTTGTGGAGTACATGAAATAAATTTCTGAACGATTCCTCTTCACTAAGATTTTATGCACAAATATTTAGTGGAAATCATAAAGTTATGACTTCAACTGTATTTGATTTTATTGAAGGAATATTTGATTTTGAATAATGCTTTCAGAATAAAATGCTGAGTTCTGTCTAAAACATTTTTATAGGCTATTTTTAATTAATTAATTTTAAAGATCTATTTATTTATTTGAGAAGCACAGAGAAAGAGAGAGACAGACAGCTCTTCCCTGCTGATCCACTCCCGAAGTATGTGCAACAGCCCGAGCTGGGCCTGAGCCAAGACAGAAGCCAGGTGTCCTACGTGCACAGCAGGGACCAAACTCCTTCAGTCATCACCTGCTCTCTGCCAGGGTGTGCACTAGCAGGAAGCTGGACTCGAGAGCGGAGAGGGACTGAAACCCAGCACTCTGTACAGGACACCAGCACCCTAACCGTGGCCCCACCCCATACATAGGCTGTTTTGGATGAAATATTTTGGTGTAAGAATATACTCAGGAAATCACACTGATAAGGAGGACAGCATAATAGCTCAGGGCCTGGCTTTGGTAACAGGACATGCAAGGTTGAGACCCAGCCCATCAGAAGCTACAACAATTCGGGGCAAACTACTTAACTTTCCTGGGTCTCTCTCCTGACTCACGGAGCTGCTGCGAGGATAATCTTAGGTGACACAGGCAAAGGGCCTAGCACACACTTTGTAACCACCACCCCTTACATCTATCTCGCTCTTCAACATTTTTAAAAGCTTCGATCATGTAGTATCCTCCTTGAATCTCATAATAGAAACCTCAGGAGCCAGTGCTGTGGCATAGCAGGTAAAGCCACTGCCTGCAGTACCAGCATCCTATATGGGCGCTGGTTGGAGTCCCAGCTGCTCCACTCCTGATCCAGCTCTCTGCTACAGCCTGGGAAAGCAGTGGGAAATCCCCTGCACCCACGTAGGGGACCTGGAGGAAGCTCCAGGCTCCTGGCTTCAGATCGGCCCAGCTCCCCCCTCCTTCTCTCTCTCTCTCTCTGTCTCCCTCTGTGTAGCTCTGCCTTTCAAATGAATAAATAAATGTTTAAAAAAATAATCAAAACCACGACAAGGGCAAGGTAATGAGGTTGGTTCCCACGTCACGTGTGAGAAGAAGGAACCTAGCAGGGGACAGCTAATCACGGTCTCTTTTCCTTTTTATGTAAGGCCTTTAGGCCTCAACATCTGCAAATTCTGTTTTTAGGAAGCCAAGATGGCTGACGTAAATTTTCTCAGTGCCTACCTTTTGGATCTGAGCTGGTATGAAAACATAAGAAAGAAAAAATAGTATAAAAGCAAAATTTGGAGCTGATCTAGAAACTAGATCAACAAGCACAGCTGGTTATACTTGGTAAGAGACTCTTTTTGCTGAACATTTAAATATTGTTTTTAAAGATTTTATTTATTTATTTGACAGGTAGAATTACAGACAGTGAGAGAGAGAGAGAGACAGAGAGAAAGGTCTTCCTTCCGTTGGTTCACTCCCCAAATGGCCGCTATGGCCGGAGCTATGCTGATCCGAAGCCAGGAGCCAGGTGCTTTTCCTGGTCTCCCACGTGGGTGCAGGGGCCCAAGCACTTGGGCCATCCTCCACTGCCCTCCCGGGCCACAACAGAGAGCTGGACTGGAAGAGGAGCAGCCGGGACTAGAACTGGAACCCATATGGGATGCCGGTGCCACAGGTGGAGGATTAACCTAGTGCACCACGGCACTGGCCCCTAAATATTTATTTTTTAAAAAATGAATTGATTCTGCTAAGAATGTTAAGATACATGTTGGAAGAAGCATGCATATATTTGTAAATAAATCTGGCAGTAAAGCCAGAGTCCGTCTGAAGGCCAATTCAGAGTTCCTACTGGATCCGTCCTAAGAGAATAAACATTGCTGCTGCCCTGTTAGCTCCAAACTGGCTCCTGGGGTGACTGTGGGTGCTGCAGCCCACGGAGTGTGTGCACACCGGCGGTGCTCTGAGGCTGCCCGGGTGGAGGGAGGTACAGTATAACGCATTCTCCCGTGGCAAGCCGGGGTGATCCAGCTAGTTGGAAGAGGTGCCAGCTAAAATGCCCTACGTGCAGGAAATGATTGACCTTAGGTTTTGCACTTTCTAAAACTTACACTTACAGCCATCCCTTCCAGGAGTAACTTTTCTGTGTCTCTGTGCATCTTGTTCCCTTCCTGCCCTGTATAGAAGACTATCCCGTATGGAGTCTCCTATATGGAGACTACAGGTGGGCCAGAGCCGGACCCCCAAGACCACCACCAGGCCGTCTCACGGTGAGGGGTCAGCTTGGAGAGCCCACCTTGCAGAAGGCACTGACTGATCTCTTCCGGTCAGCCAAGGACTCTCCTCCATCTTTGGGGCAGCCAGCGGGGGAACTATTTCTAGCCTTACTGATCGTGTCCCTGGTGCATCATTGTACTTACCAAAATGAGCTGGGGACTGACACCCCTCAGGGGAAACAGAAAGCCTTAAAACTATGTTAAGTGACGTCTACCCACCATTTTCATACTATTTACTGGTTATAATTGTATGCAGACACTTACTCAGCCATTAAGTTCCGGACTCTACTGGCAAAAAGCACAGGATCACTTTTTTCTTCATCGCTTGGGACTTGCACAGGCATGAACTGGAAGACAAACAGACCTCGGCATCACAACTCTTGGGCCTCAGACGGTAGAAGCAGGGAAATCCATGTACGAGCTCGCCAGCAACAGGCCCCGCCCCCTGCCTCTCCAGAGCACAGGCGGCACATGTGACGCAAGGCACAGGGGCTTGGACTCAGGGCTCCTGGGTCTGCATCCCTTAGTCTCACTGAACGGGCTCCTCAGCTCCAAAGGGGGGCTCGGGCTGCCCGCTTCCCTGCCTGTTGTCAGGGCGAAGGGGGCCAAGGTCTGGAGTTCCGGAAGCTGCAAAGCTGGAGCTAAGACCTCCTTCTCGGAGCTGCACTTCCCACCCCTTCACATGAACACGCCCCTTTTATCCTTTCCCTCTCTCCTTCATATCCATGTAGCAACCGTATTTGTATTAGTTGATCAAACTTGGTATTTTGTCATTTCTTCTGTTAAAAAAAAAAAACTTTTTTTTTTTTTTTTGATAGGCAGAGTGGACAGTGAGAGAGAGAGAGACAGAGAGAAAGGTCTTCCTTTGCCGTTGGTTCACCCTCCAATGGCCGCTGCGGCCTGCGCACTGCGCTGATCCGATGGCAGGAGCCAGGTGCTTCTCCTGGTCTCCCATGGGGTGCAGGGCCCAAGCACTTGGGCCATCCTCCACTGCACTCCCTAGCCACAGCAGAGAGCTGGCCTGGAAGAGGGGCAACCGGGACAGAATCCAGCGCCCCGACCGGGACTAGAACCTGGTGTGCCGGCGCCGCTAGGGGGAGGATTAGCCTAGTGAGCCATGGCGCTGGCAAAACTTTATCATTTTAATTTTACTTCTTCTCCACCTGAAAGTCTGTGATACTTCATTTGTACCATCCTTGTCTTTATAGTTTTCTTACCCAAAAAGGTTTTGGTGCCATATTAAAGTCATTAAATATTTTTTTGAGCATCTACCACACACCAGGCAAGATTAATAGGACCTTCCTCTTGCCTAAATAAGATCCATGTTTTTTTAACTATTTAGTTTATTTGAAAGGGCGGGGGGAGAGAATAAGAAAGAGAGAGAGAATGAGAGAGAGAGAGACATCCCATCCACTCATTCGTTCCCCAAATGCCCACTGGGGCTGGGCCAGGCAGAAGCCAGGAAGCAGGAACTCCACACAGGTCTTCTGCCTAGGGGGCACAGAATCCAATATTGGGCCATCACTTGTTCCCAGCTTCTTCTTAAGATTTATTTCATTTATTTGAAAGGCAAAGTTACAGAGGCAGAGAAAGGGAGGTCTTCCATCAGATGGTTCCCTCTCCAAATGGCTGCAATGGCCGGAGCTGGGCTGATCCAATACGGAGCCAGGAACCAGGAGCCAGGAGCTTTGCCGGGTCTCCCACACCAGTGCAGGGGCCCAAGCGCTTGGGCCATATTCTACTGTTTTCCCAGGCCACAGCAGAGAGCTGGATCAGAAGTGGAGCAGCCAGGATTTGAACCAGCACCCATGTGGGATGCTGGCACTGCAGGGAGTGGCTGTACTGGCTATGCCACAGCACCGGCCCCGCCAACAGCTTCTGTTTGTTGGATTACAACTATGGCCCAGGTACCATGCTGGGTGCTTTATATGTATTATTTCATTGTGTTAATTCTTCCTCTCTTTTTGTTGAAAGGAATTGGAGTTCACAAAGATGAGAGACTTGCTCAAAGGCCTATGGCTCAGATCTGTTTGTCAAATACCGCTGAGGCATCTCTTCTGCACTGGGCACTGCACTAAGCCCTGAAGCCTGGCAATGAGACCCCTGCCCTCAGGAAGTTCCCTATGCAAGGGGGCACAAGTTCATGGTACAATGAGCGAAATCCACCAGTAACTCACCATTCATTAAGCACCTACTGTGTGCTGGGTACTTGGGCTTTACACCATTAACTCTGTCAACAATTCCTTGGGGCAAGGTCTACTTTATCCATCTGATAAAGAATGTGGCTTGCAGAGGTTGAACAATAACAATATAGCCACAGCCAACACACCAGTGGCAGGGCCTCAATCTGAATGACAAAGAAAGATGTGCTTAACGAAGCCCCACTTTTTCAAAGGGACCTGTGTTTCAAATCCTGCTAAGATGCCCATGGGCTTTGGTGACTCAGAGATGAAGTTTAGGTAAGGGAGTGGCAGGACCAGGTCTAAGTATTTTTTTTTCTTTTTTAAATTTTATTTATTTGAGAAACAGAGAGAGAGAGAGAAAGAGAGAGGGCTCCCAATCACTACCCGAATATCAGAACAGCAGGGGCTGAGCCCGGGGCCAGAGCCAGGATCTGGAAAATCAAATCCTGTCTCCCATATGGGTGGCAGGAACCCATGAGTGATCACCCGTGGCCTCCCAGGGCCTGCAGTGGCAGGAGCCAGAGCTGGGCATCCGGGCACTGCAACGTGGGATGCAGGGGTCTTCACGCTGGGCCAAATGCCCACGCCTGGGTGGGGAGGGGACATGCGAAGAAGAAGTGGCTAAAAGCACACAGAAAGCCCAGACGGTCCTTTAAGACCCAGAATGAGGGAGTGAGGAAGGGGAGGAAGGCGGCGACACGAGCGGCGTGTGTAGCACAAGTGTGTAGGAATGAGGGAATAACGTGCTGTCACTGAACTGTCACGCTGACCGTTTATTAACTTCCTCTGCAAGGGGACAAGGGCACGCTGCAGGGAAAGCACCTGGCTTGGGCCGCTGGCGAGGCTCTGTCGTGACTCTGGGAAAGTCCTTTAGCTTCTGCGGACTCAGCTCCCTCTCCTGCCAACCGAAAAACCTGGACTTGGTGGTCTCCAAGGTCCTCTCCCATTGGAATTCTAGGTGTGGTTCTCCAGCATCCAGCTACTCTTTAAGATGGAGAAATAAACTAAGCCACCACCAGGGGTCGCCACGTCACTTATAGATCCAGAACCATAAACCACCTCTGTAAATAAGTATTTAAAAGTTCCCTCTATCCTCACCTGGTAACATTTCTTATATTTGCTTAATAAGAAGTCCAAAAAAGAAAACTAAATTAAAATCAATTTTCATAAAATAGCATAAACAATTGAAGTTTTAAATTGCCACAGAATTCTGTATTTTTTAAATAAGTGACCACTTGGATGGACACTTGTTTAAAAAACACTGGATGTGGGTTTTTTTTTTTTTTTTTCAGAAAAGCACATTCTGAAAACCCTGGAAAAGAAATTGCTGCTACACTGTTACCCAAACATAATACAGTGAACTATGGGTTTGGTTTCTATTCATGCACGGACCATTTTTCATAAAATGACTTCTAGTAACTCTCACATTGGCATGGCATTTTATTCACGAGGGAAAAAATTCCACTGAGAATACACAATAATTAGCAGGTTAGATTTGACACACCTAGGCCTTGGCAGTCCCAAGTCTCCTTCGAAATCAATGGAAATTCTAATTACAAAAAAAAAAAAAAAAGTTACCTCTTCTAGGATAAACTGGGCCCTCCACGTCCCATTTCCATTGTGCACAAAGCCAGTAAAGGCTCACGTGTGACAGACCCTGAGCTTGGAAACGAAGATGACCCATGGGACCCCGGCTGCCCGCGTCCGTGCTCGCCTCTGACACACATGTGAGCAGCCAGGGCCCTCGGGGTCCCACGTGCTCTCTTCTGCCTCCCTCTGCTCTCGCTGTCCCCCAGCCTCACTGTGACTTCACGGCCCCTTCACCTGGTCACAGACTTGGGCCTCGGCTCCACCGCAGTCATGGAAACACACACCTGGCGCTGATCTCCTGGGAGTCAGATTCCCATCACAGTGCCTTCACGGGCCCCTCACTTGGCTTGCATAGGCTCTCACAGCCCAGGGCCACCTGAGGACCTGCTGTTCCCTCTTGATCCGTTCCCTTTCTGCAACAAGCGCTTGCTGACCTACCCAGGCCTCCCGGAGCAGCCCCGCTGTCAGCCAGAAGCTCTCGTTGCCACCATGCCCATAAACAGTGCCAATCACAAGCGCTTGGTCACCTCTCCTGACCCTGCCTTCCCGCTCCTGCTGGAGACCGCTGAGGGATGCCAAAGAAAGCCAGGCAGCCTCCACGCTGTTCAAGTTGCAATTCCACCTCGCCCGCACACCGCTGGCCCAAGCACGGCTCACTCCCAACGGCAGGAAGAAGACAGCCGGCACCGGCTCCTTCTCACCGCACGGGAGACTGGCTCCCCAGAGCCAACCCTTCTCCGCCAAACACTCTATTCCTCTACCGTGTTTTCCTCTGCACCATCCCGCCCCCAGATGAGGACTGGAATAACAGACATATTTGTCTCTTTGGTTCCATCTCCTCTTGGCCTTGAAGGTCACACAAGAAAAAGTCAAAAGTCCTCAGCCTATGATTTAAGGCCACCACTAACCAGAACTAGAACTTTCCATAAATGTCCAGTACCAGCCGCTGGCTTAGTCATTGTTCCTTGACCACATCAAGTACATTCCTTCTACAAAATAAGTGACGCTGAGCCAGAGAGGGCCGACGAGCGACGGCTCTGCAATCGTCTCCTTCTCTCCTTCGTAACGGAAAAGGGTCTCAAAAGGTCAATCCAACGACTGCGCAGCTCGAGTTCTCCTGTGGTTCTCTGTTCACAGAGATCAAATGCAAATAAAGGAGATATTTATGACTGATGCTTGCTGCTTCCTTCCCAAAACAGAAACATCTAGGTGGGGAAGGCAGTACACATCGAACTTGTACCACGTTCCAGAAGGCACCCAGATGCCCGTTTCGAAGGGGAGAACTTAGGCTTAGAGAGAGTGAAGTCATTTTCTCAAGCACATCAAGGTAGGTAGAGACAGAACTGAAACCAAAACTCCAGATAATGCTCTTCTGCATTATTATTAATTTACTTGAAAGGCCCAGTTACAAGGAGTGAGGGAGGGAGGGAGATTGATGGATCTTCCATCTGTGGGTTCACTCCCCAAATGGCTGCAAAGGCCGGGGCTGAGCCAAGCAGAAGCCAGGAGCCTGGAACTTCATCCAAGTCTCCCATGTGCGTGCAGGGACTCAAACACTTGGGCCATCTTCCACTTCTTTCCCAGGCACAGTATCAGGGAACTGGATCAGAAGTGGAGCAGCTGCGACTTGAACAGGTGCCCATATGGGATGCCGGCACGGCAGAGGCAGCCTAACCACTGCACCACAGCACTGGCCTCAGATGGCACTCTTTTTATAACACCCCACTTCTCTGCCAGCACTTACAAATACCAGAATTCTACCTGTGCCTAGAAGAAATTACCTTTGTTTATAAAGTATATATGTGGTGTGCACACGTGTGTGAAAAGATATGTATTTGCACGTGGGAAGTTTTCATTTTCAATTCACAATTAGAAATAATTTTAGTGTATCTGGATACTTAAATAAACCATACAAAGGTATATGATCCTTCAAGTAATTAGATGTCTGAAGATTTTTAAAAGTGATACATATATATATATATGTTAATAGGTACTGATTTAACATTCATTATTAATTATAATACTTTCCTAAATCATAAAATCTTTTAAAAGAAAAAAAAAAAAACCCTTTCTAGATTTAAGATAATGAACTGTCCACCATGGAGTATGTTAGGTCTAATGCTAGCCATGAGAATCTCACCATAAGCTTCTTAAAAGAATTTTCCTAAAGCAAAACCAGTCTATATCCCTAAAGATAGAACGTGCTTATGTACAAATTGTGTACTGGGAGGCTTCTGAAGTCAACTCACTTTGAATGCAAACTGAGATGATACCCAGCCTAGGGAGAAAGACACTGACTGGACAGCCAGTTTTCATTCATAAACTAGCTGCTGCCCACGTGGTGCTAAATAGTCTGACTTAGCACATGTTCCCTCTCATGAGATAAACAAGCAGATTCCCAATTTACATCCTATTTCGCAGTGTTTCCTAGGCCAGCGAGCTCATTCCCGGCACCCTGGGCCATATGCTGTCCAGGCGCGCTTGTAAAGCAGCCGTTTGGTCAAGCTCCTTCAGGCACTAACATCACTTGAGGACGCAAGAGTGACTCACGGAAGCCCCGCTCTGCAGATGCACGCCTGCATCGCTGCTCCCGGATGCCGGGGGCCAGTTACGCAGGGCACGCGGTTTGGAACTGACTGCATTTTTCAGACCCAAGAGTCAAGAACATAATAAGCTTTCCAAAAAGAAGTCTTTACTTCGGGGAATCGGAGTGGGATGAGGAAAGCGGTGAGGAAATGCTTGTGAATATGATATTCATTAAATTTTAGATACCTAAGCTCTTGCTAATCAAAGAGTCTGGGAGTCGTTATGATTGAGGGGAGGCTTGTGAAAGTCAAGGGCACAGCAGCTGACGTGCTGGAACGTCCTGTGACTCACAGGAGCAGGAGGGCCTAACAGGGCCCTTTAATAATTCAGTCTATTTTAAAAACTATAAAACTAATACTACATTCTTGAACAATACATCTTGAATTAGGTTTACTTAATATTCAAGAAGACCTAAAACAAGTTCAAGATAATCACAAGATCGTCCAACAGTTTTAAAGGTGGGAAAAAAAAAGTGAGGGTAATGCTTCCAATTGCCAGACAATTGCAACTGGAGACTGCGAACCACATTCTGCTCAGCGCACTGGCGGAGAGGCTGCAGCTCCCGAGGCAGTGCCTGGCCCCTCAAAGCCCCAAGCCAGCGTGTGAGCTTCCTTAGAGGCGGAAGGTTGCTGAGACATAGTTTTCGCTATATCTGAATGGTGGGGAGTTGAAATATTCCAATATCATGAAGTAGTTGGGAGGCCCCCAGGTGAAAGGTAGCATCTTAAATCTAAAAGAAATACAATTAAAATCAGAACACTAAATCTCAAGTCTACAAATTCCCTCCCTCTCACCCTACGCCACAATCCCAGGACCTCAAATCCCTCCCGACTCAGCTACTGTCCGCTGGCGGAGAGCCACTGCGCTTGTGAAGCTTTGGAACAAAGGGCATATTCTTTTCTTCGCCCCAGAATATTATCCAAGCAGGTCCCAGAACCAGCTGGAGAATGCAAACACTGTCATTTCAAAAAGAAAGGAAGAAACGCGTGACGCAGAGAGGAAATATAACGGCAGTCAGAGCTCAAACATGAGGACTTTGCATACTTGTGTTGGAATGCAGTTTGCCCACTGAGAGACACATGTGCCAGACGGCGACATACAGCTCTGTGTGCATCTGCACGTATCTGGGGCTAAGATCTTGTTTCGGCTGCACAGGTGTAAAATTAGAGGAAAGAGGGGTGTGTGTGTGTGTGTGTGTGTGTGGGAGAGAGAGAGAGAGAGATGGAGGGAGAGAGGGAGGAAGAGAGAGGAGGGGTGAGAGAGAGAGAGAGAGAAGGGGGGAGGGAGGGTGAGAGAGAGAGAGACAGAGAGAGGGGGAGAGAGAGAGGTTTTCCAGATTTGTATGGCTGTTCTAAGTATGGGTTTTCTTGGTGTTTGGAAAAAGAGACCAGGGTTACTTGACTCGAGTGAGCAGCTATTGAAAGGAGGGGCAGGGGCTGGCATTGCTGTGTAGTGAGTGTGGCGCCGGCATCCCACATGGGCGCTAGTTCAAATCCTGGCTGCTCCACTTCCAATCCAGATCCCTGCTGATGCACCTGGGAAGGCAGCAGAAGATGGCCCAAGTGCTTGGGTCCTTGCACCCACATGGGAGACCCAGAGGATTCTCCTGGCTCCTGGTTTCCAATCGGTTGCAGCCATCTGGGGAGTGAACCAATGGATGGAAGACCTCTCTCACTCTCTCTCTCTCTCTCTCTCTCTCTCTCTCACCATATCCAGAGCTCAGGGCCATTCTACTCCCATTCAGCAACTAAAAACAGTTCTGGAGCCAACCTGCAGCATCTTAAAAATCTGGGCAGAGTTTTCAGAATGTTCCAACTTCTCCTCCACAGCCCACCTGCTGCTGCAACTCACACTGAAAGAGCTCCTGGGAGTGGCAGTAGGGGCTGCCTCCCAGATATGACGGCCCCAGGCTTGCCACGTGCACAAGGATTCCATAGTGAGGCTCTGACCTCGGTGCCTCCCTCCCCGAGGCAGGCTGCACCGCTCAGCTTCCGTAGCATACACACACAAACACACTCTTCAAGGAGCTGGGGGACGGCCAGCCACCATCACCTGCTTTTTTAGGGTGTGAAAGCACATCACTGGGTTCTGCAGAGGTCAGCAGTAGGGAAGGAAAGGGATGGGAACGGGGTGTGACTCTGGCCAGCCACGGTGCTTAGTTTCCAGTTGGAAGTTCCCAGGAGTTAGAGGTGTTTCCTAACATGATGCTCAGAGACTTGGATTCAGGTACACAAGTTGTCAAAGACCAGGAGTTATTTTTATTTTATTGGTAAATTTATTTGCAAGACAAAGAAAAAAGAGAGACAGATGGATAAAGGTCTTCTATCCATTGGTCTGCTCCCCAAATGTCCATAATTACAAGGGCTTGACAGGACCTGACCCAGAACCCTGGAACTCAATCCAAACTCTCCTATGTGGGTGGCAGGGACCCAACTACTTAAGCCAGCACCTGCTGACCCTCAGGGAGCACATTAGCAGGAAGAGGGAATCAGGAGAAGATAACGGCACTGGGACCCAAGTTCTCCGCCATGGGAAGTGGATGCCCAAGTGCAGTCTTAACCAAGGACCAAGTGCCCACACCAAGAGCGTATTTTAAAGGTGGCAGACATTTGAGTCTGGTCTTTAGGCTGGAAATTTGAGGCCAAATCCCAGGTTTCCAGGACACATTCTGAATGACTTACCTCAACTTCTACCTTTGTGAAGGGCTGGCAGAAGGTCAGTACGCACAGCTGGAGGCTGGAGAGAAAAAAGAGAGGGCTGTCCATGGAGAGTAATCAAAGCATCATTTAGCATCAGTCACCAGTCCTTTCTGAACACATGAGCACCACCCCCAGCATACTCCAGGTATTATTTTTCATTTAGAAATGCTACCCTGCAGCTACAGTACTTCTTGGGTTTAGAACTATTCCTGACATTCAAAAGCTAAACCACGAAATGCAATAACAAATATGTGTTGTGCATCGGAGCCACGCAAACCTCAGATGTGAGGTTTCCCTGACAACACCAACTCACGTGCCTAAATCCCTAGGGAAATGACCCAGGGCCACAGTTTAAAGTATATAACTGTATTTTAGGAAAACTCCTGAGTAGAATATCAGGTTTCTAAACTCTTTTCATATGTGCACGCACACACACACATGCACAAACACACAAAATTAGTGACAGCTTCCTTGAAAGCAGCAATGTGATAAATTGTTCTGGGGTGGGCCTGTGGCCCAGTGGCTTAAGCTCCCGCATGGAACACCCTCTTGCCACCTCAGAGGGCCTGGTTTGAGTCCCAGCTACTCCACTTCTGATCCAGCTTCCTGCTAATGCAATTCCTGGGAGGCAGCAGGTGATGGTTCAAGTATTTGGATCTCTGCCCACCGTATCAGAGACCCAGATGGAGTTCAGGGCTCTGGCTTTGGTCTAGCTCAGCCATAGCTGATGCAGGTATTTGGGGAGTGAACCAGCGAACAGAGGATCTCTCTCTGTCTCTCTGTCCTCCACATAAAATGAAAATAAATAATTTTAAAAATTGTCCCAGATATGAATAAGTGTTTTGAGTTCTATGGAAATCTTTTGGGAGGTTTCAAAACTTCATTGCAAAGTAAGACAAAGGCTCTCGTTCAAAGTAGCTGACCAACCCTCTCGGAGATAATTTCTGACGTGGAGGCTTGCAGTTGCAGCCTCCAGCACATATCTGCACTCTGGATACAATTTCTGTGGGAGTTGATTGCTGGTTTAGTCTCATCAGAGTCGGCCCAGAAATCGGGCAGAGTGGAGCAGACTCCATGCGCAGGGCAACAGCTAATCAACCTTCCTTTGGTTGTTACTCAGAAAGTAAAACTTGATTTATCTGTAAAAACTATCTGAAGGGACACTTGAGGAAGTTAAGAGTTTAAACAAGGAAGTTAGTTAAAAGGAGGAATTTAGGAAATAGATTTATCACTTACGTAATTAATTATAAATTGTTAATATGAAAGGGCAAAGTCTTTTACAATCTATAAACTCCAAAGTCTATTTATATTATCTACCATAAAATAGTTTTTAAATTATTTAAAGAGATAGATATTCTATTCTGAAAACTCTAAGTGTTGTTGAAAAAAAAAAACCTCCAAAACTACCCATGAGATTTTATTAAACTGTCTTATCCACACTACACACCAAAGCAGGTATCTTCAGGAAGAGGAGACGGGGAATAATCTAAGAGAAGAGGCAGGGGTGGAAAAGCTGTTTTCTATCAGTCTAAAAAGTGTTGGGTTTGTGAAGTTTCTTCCGCAGAATTTACATCCAGAGTGGCATGGAAGCAAGGGCAATTGAGAAATCTGGTCTACAAGTAACAGACACGGGGTGGGCGCCATGGCGGAGCGGGTAAAACCGCCGCCTGCAACACCAGCATCCCATGTGGGCACCGGTTCGAGTCCCAGCTGCTCCACTTCTGGTCCAGCTCCCTGCTAACGGCCTAAGATAGCAGTGGAAGACGGTCCCTGTGTTTGTGCCCGGCCTCACCCCGGCCACTGGGGCCATTTGAGGAGTGAACTGGCGGATGGAAGACCTCTCTCTGTCTCTCCCTGTGTGTGTGTGTGTGGGGGGGGGGGGGGTCTATAACTCTCACTTGCAAATAAATAAGTCCATCCTAAAAAAAAAAAAAAGCAAAGTAACAGACACAGCACTGACACCAACATTAAGTATAGCAGAAGACAAAGCCAGAGATGAGACTTGGCACAGGGAAGTACAAGACGGCACCGCACAAAACAAAACCGTGGATTTTGAAGATTTCGTGTGTGTTTATGTGCCTAAGCAATCTCTGCCTCTCAGCATACTTTTGTCTCCCGTTCTCCGTGTTCTCTCCGCCGCTTTTCCTTTCCCTTTATCACACATTTCCCAGGTAGAAGCCGAGATGAAGGAAACCACTCTAGTTCCTACCCCGACACCCCTTCCAGGGTGCCTTCTCCTTGACCTCCACATCTCCCCAGACTGCTGCACACAGATAGATAGACAGATGATAGATATAGATAGATGATATATAGACAGATAGATGATAGATAATAGATAGATATAGACAGACAAATTGATAGATGATAGATATGGATAGATAGCAATAGATAGATGATGGATAGATAGTGATAGGTGGTAGATAGATGATAGATATAGATAGATGATAGATAGGTAGATAGATAGGTGATATATAGATAGATAGATGATAGATAATGGATAGATGATAGATTGATAGTGATAGATGGATGATAGATGATAGTGATATATAGATAGATGATAGATAGTGATAGATGATAGATGGATGATAGATAGATGATAGAGATAGATAGATAGATGATAGAAAGTTAGCTATCAATCATACTTACTGTAGCCCAAGTCACTGTCTCTGTAGGAGCTTACCTGTCAAGGGGCCCACCGCATGACACATCCCGGGGAGTATAAATCTGCCACCCACCTGAGTCATGGGCCCTTCTTTCTCTAAAATGCTCTCAGAATACTTGTGTTTCCTAATTCTCCTTTGTATTAAAGACTGAAAACTAGGATTACAAGACCAGTGGACATGAAACATGTATCCCAGCCTATTGAATGAGTTGCTTTCCTGGAGTTAAAGATGATGTACTGTCCAGACAGCCTTTCCAATTCACGTTCTTGTTGGTGTTGTCTGCTTAACTGCTACTACCAAGGACTGAAGCCTAACAGGAATATAAATGTTTTGCAAGTGTCAACATTTATTCCATCGGCCCATCTATTCTGATTTAAATGTACTGGGGCAAAGCAATTCACACACACAAATGGAGAAATTATGCAGTATTTTTAATCTGACTTTCAGCAGTTGGTTGGATTATGTAAAAGCCATCTAAAGAAGCCCAGCGTAGGCTGGGAGGCTGGGAGGATTTCCTGTTACACAGTGCCAGGCGGCCGCCCTCTCTGTCCATCAGCAGTGCCCTGAGAGCTCGGTACTCCATAGAGGAAGACTGGCCAGCCCCCAGGAAAGTCCTCAGCCGCAGTGTTTCATGGGCCATCACCGACCCTCAGAAAGGTTCATGCTCATCCAGGCGGCACGAAACCAAAGATCGTGAGAAAAAGTCAAGATCCCACGTGCAAGGCTGATGTCACTCTTAAGCGAAGCTGAATAACGAAGCTGTTCTCTCTTTCCTCTTTCTAGTTCTTACAGAAACCGCTGACCCCATGCTTTCAAAATCCGACAGCAGAACTGAAAGCCTCATTAGCTGTTCCCCCTCCTATCAGGCCCTTCATGACTATTTCAGGCCGTCCTACTAAATTGTTCTCAACCACGCAAACCCAGATATAAAATCAGGATGGAGACATTAATGCTCAATCTGCAACGGAAGTGAAACTACAAAATTACAGCTAAGGATGACGCTAAATAACCACGTCCCTGGACTAGTCCTGACTGGTGAACACACACCTGACACGCACTTGAACATGACACAGGACCAGAATTCTGCACGTAGGAGACACATGGAGACAGTGACTCTGCAGAGACTCACCAGCTACAGGATTTCAAACTGATCAGGAATCTTTACTTTTAGAAAAACAAGGTTTTTTCAAAACAACAATAAAGAGGACTACACGATCTTCCTTTTTCTTCACTCACATAGCATTCAAATAAACTAGTAACAGCCATTGAGCAACTCACAATGTATATCCTTGCCACGTCCACGTCACGGTATCCTACAACAACAAAGTATTTAAGTTGTTAGTCCAGAGGGAAAGGATCTCAGAAAGCAAAGATCTTAATATTAGGATTTATGTACATTTCCTTTGAAATTAAAAGCAACATTTTGAAAATTAAAATATGCATATTGTTATTATTATTTAAAGATTTATTAATTTATTTGAAAGGCA